>NC_056440.1:1625000-1630000 GCF_018296145.1 Oncorhynchus tshawytscha | reverse complement strand
TGGTAGAATTAAGTATTTTGTTTTCGTATCGAAATTACCCTGATTTTGGCGGGGATGGCAGCCCGAATGGGGATGCCGTCCCTGTCACTTCGGCATGGCTTTAGGTGTGTTACTGAAGCTGCTGTCACGGTGGAGGAGTTTCTGGTCGCCGTAGGAGAGAAGGTAGGCTATGAGAATATTGCGTATGCATCCCGGATGAATAAAGCTGTGGTGGTATTTCTTAAAGAAGAGTGTCTAGTTGATCGGATGGTTGAGCATGGTGTACTTCTTAAAGGAATGTTTATTCAAGTTACGCCGCTTTTTCTCCGTCAACAAGGGTAACGATTTCAAATGTACCACCGTTTATTCCTAATGAGCTATTGGAGCGCGAGTTATTGCGCTTTGGGAAGTTCGCCAGTTCAATTAAGGTTGTCCCGTTGGGTTGCAAACACCCGGCGTTGAAACAGGTAATGTCATTTCGGCGACAGGTGTTTATGTTTTTGGACTCACCGGAGCAGACTTTAGAGTTATCGTTTAAAATCAAGTATGACAATAGATTGTATATGGCTTATGCTAGTACGGGTAGTCAACGGTGTTTTGAGTGTGGGGATGTTGGTCATAAGCGACATGCTTGCCCGAAAAGGGAGAAGGCAGAGGGAGGGGCACAGGTGGTCATCGTAACGCCTGGGCCCACTGATGTAGGGAGAGGTGAGCTGACAGCGGTAGAGCAGCCACAAGCACCTGTTGCTGAGGAACAAGTTATCCGTGTTGAGGGCACGGGGTTGCAACTTGTATTAGAAGGAAATGTTATGCTACAGAAAAGTATTGTTGTAGAAGGTAAGGATGTATCTGAAGAGCCAGTTCCTCAGACTGGTGAGCAGGTGCCCAGTATGAGTGCTGGGGTAAAGGAGGGGGTTCATGTGGAGCTAGGCTCCCAGGGAGTGGAGGAGATGCCCACTACGAGTGCTGGGGTTCATGTAGAGCTAGGCTCCCAGGTAGTGGAGGAGTTGCCCACTACGAGTAATGAGGTACAGGAGGGTTTGCATGTGGAGCTAGGCTCCCAGGTAGTGGAGGAGATGCCCACTACGAGTAATGAGGTACAGGAGGGTTTTCATGTGGAGCTAAGCTCCCAGGTAGTGGAGGAGATGCCCACTACGAGTGCTGGGGTTCATGTGGAGCTAGGCTCTCAGTTAGTGGAGAAGATGCCCACTATGAGTAGTGATGTTCAGGTGGGGCTAGTCTCCCAGATAGTGGAGGAGATGCCTGGTACGAGTGATGAGGTGCAAGTGGAGAGTGTTGAAAGGGATGTGGTAGAGGGGAGTCAGTTGTCTGTGTTCTCAGCTGAGGAGGATCAAGAGAAGGATATGGATATCTCTTTAGATATGACAGCTGCTGGTGCGGACTCAGTTTATGATCTAGAGGAGGTAAATGAGTTTCTGGATCAGACTTTTGGGAAATCTGTCAAATTGGCAGATTATTTTGATGTTGATAAGTTTGTGAGGTCAGCTGTGATGTTACAGAAGACGGTGGGGTTAGACCAGCTGAGTGAGAAGAAGCGGTTTTGCTTGAGGAAATTTATTACTGCTGTTGCAGCAGCAAAAGGTGGTGGGAAACGTGTTCAGGTTAAGAGAAGAAAAAAAAATAATGATGATGATCATGCTTCATAGGGTGTCTTTTTTCTCGTTGGTTTCTCTGTGGTTTCTTCTGCTTTTCTTTTCTCTTTTCTACATGGAGGTACTAAGGGTAGGTTCTCTCAATATGAATGGGGAAGGGACAGGAATAAGAGGGCTTGGGTATTAGAAGTAATAAAACAGAAAAGGCTTAATGTAGTTTTCCTACAGGAGACACATAGCGATGAGGAAAATGAGGTTGACTGGGGTATGTGGTGGGAGGGGCAGCATGTACTCAGTCATGGTACTAATTTCAGTGCTGGGGTGGCAATATTGTTTTCCTCAGGCTTAGGAGTGACTGTGGTATCTACAACAGAGATTGTCAAGGGTCGGGTTTTATTGGTCAAGGTGGATGTTATGGGGTTTTTTTTTTTTTTTTGAATGTTTATGCTCCTAATGAGGGTACAGAGCGTATTGCTGTATTTGATCAACTAAAGGAAATGTTAAGACAGTGTGACCAAGAGGGGTGTATGGTTTTAGGGGTGACTGGAACTGTACAGTGGATTTTACTGTTGATCGCACCGCTGAAGAACCTCACCTGCGGTCAGCCACTTGCCTGTCTGGCCTATTAACTGAGTTTGAGCTTTCTGATGTGTGGAGAGTAAGGAATGCCAAAGTTAGGCAGTACACATGGCTAAAAATTAATGAAGGTCGTGTCAGTGCAGCACGGTTAGACAGGTTGTATGTATCTGAGCAATACTGTAGTAGGGTTGGAAAGTGTGCCATTACTCCTGTGGGTTTCTCTGATCATCATATGGTTACTGTTGATATTCACTTGTCCTGTCCACGAAGGTCATCACCTTACTGGTATTTTAATGTTAAATTGTTACATGATGTCATGTTTTGTGACAGGTTTTTGTTGTTTTGGGAAAAATGGAGGGGTATAAAAGGGAATTTTGAGTCCTTGAGACAATGGTGGGAGGTTGGGAAGGCCCAAATACGAGTTTTTGTCAACAGTATACTGCTCTGTCTCAAACTGAATTTAAAGAGACTATCAAGGCCCTTGAACAGGACATCAAATCTATTGAATTGAAGCTGCTCACTCAGAATGACCCTGGACTAGTCATGAACTTACAGGACAAGAGACATGAACTGAGGTCGTTTCTGCATGAAAGAGTGAAGGGTGCCTTGATTAGGTCTCGTTTCGCTTCCCTCAAGGATATGGATGCTCCTAGTGCTTTTTTTTTTAACCTAGGAAAGTCGACATTTCAACGTAAACAGATGGTCTGCCTTCGTCTCCCTGATGGGAAGGTGACCACGAATGATATTGAAATGCGTCAACATGCCGTGGATTTCTACTCGTCCCTTTATAAGGCGGAGGATTGTGACTCTATGTGTACTGAACAGTTGTTACATGGTCTTCCTAAATTGGGACCTGAGCAGAGAGTCGCATTGGACGCTGACATTACACTGCAGGAGCTGTCCACAGCAGTTATGCAGCTCTCAACAGGCCGAGCCCCTGGCATCGATGGGTTACCATCTGAGTTTTATAAGCACTTTTGGGGGTCTATTGGGGAGGACTTTTATGAAGTGATGTGTGAATCTTTTCATGAGGGTTCTCTTCCTGTATCCTGTCAACGTGCAGTGCTTTCACTGTTGCCAAAAAGGGGGGATTTGGCTCTCATAAAAAATTGGAGACCTGTTGCTTTGCTGTGCGCAGAATATAAAATTGTTTCTAAATGTCTCTCAAACAGGTTGAAAGAGTATCTGGGGTTGTTGATCCACAAGGACCAGTCCTACTGTGTACCTGATCGCTCTATTGTTGACAACTTGTTTCTGATAAGAGATGTTTTAGACATTTGTAAACTGTCTGATGTAAATGTGGGTTTACTTTCGTTGGATCAGGAGAAGGCTTTTGATCGTGTGGACCACCAGTACTTGTTTAAAATAATGAAAGCCTTTGGGTTTGGGGATGTTTTTCTGTCTTGGGTGAATTTACTGTATGCTGGAGCCTCGTGTATGGTGAAGGTGGGTGGTGGTTTAAGTTGCCCCATCCCTGTCGAAAGGGGCATCAGGCAGGGATGCCCAATTTCAGGGCAGTTATATAGTCTGGCGATTGAACCAATGCTTTGTTTTTTAAGAGCGAAGCTTACTGGTTTCTTTGTGCCAGGTGTAACGAAGGGTCCCACGATAGCACTGTCTGCGTATGCAGATGACGTGATAGTTTTTATTACAGGGGTGAGGATGTTAAGGTTCTCTCAAACGCTTTAAAGGTGTATGAGGGGGCCTCCTCAGCTAAAGTCAATTGGGGAAAGAGTGAAGCGCTGTGGGCAGGTCAGCTTCAGATGGGGTCTACTCCATGGTTACCAGGGGGCTTCAGTGGGGCAGAGATGGAATGAAGACTTTGGGGGTTTTTCTAGGCTCCGATGTCTTTCAAAAAAAGAACTGGGAGGGTGTAGTGGAGAAAGTGTGTGCCAGACTGTCAAGGTGGAAATGGGTGTTGCCCCAGCTGTCTTATAGGGGACGGGTCCTGGTAGCTAATAATCTTGCTGCTTCTACCCTGTGGCACAGACTAATGATTTTACAGCCACCAAAGGGTCTGATACAAGAGCTTCAGAGGACCCTTGTCAATTTCTTCTGGTCTGGGCAACACTGGATTAAAGCTGCAGCCCTGTACCTGCCACTGCACGAGGGTGGGCAAGGCCTGGTGGACATTTCCTCTAGGATCACGGCTTTCAGGCTCCAAGCAGCCCAGAGATTGTTGTACAGAGACTGTTCTAGCTGGGTCGAAACAGCCTACATATTGATGAGGAGAGCGGGCTGTTTGGGCTTCGACAAGCATCTTTTCCTCTTAAAGCTGGAGGGGGTGATTTGACTGGCCTGACTCCATTTTATGAGTCTGTTATGCAGGCTTGGAGAGTCTTTGTCAAGTCCCGTAAGGCCTGCACGCCACCAGGGATGTGGCTTTTTGAAGAGCCTCTTTTTCACAACACTGCCATCCAGTCCCGTGTTCTGGGTTCAGCTAGCCTACGTTCATGCCTGTTAGGCGTGGGGTGTACCAAGCTGGGTCATCTGATGCAGAGCAGGAGCAGATTGGAGGAGCTGGGAGAAAGAGCGGGGATCCGATCATCTCGTCTACTGAGGAAGGTCGTCGATGAGGTCTGCGATTCCTTGCCAGTGCTTCATCTGCAGTATGTGACTGACACTTCCAATTCTGATCGGTGGAAGGAGGGTCTGGATTATGTGTTCCCTGCACTGATTGTTAGTGCTGCGATGGGGGCATTTGAAGAGGACGTGGGGACGCTGCTTTCCTTCGATACCCCGGAGCTGGGGGAGTTCAAGGAGGTGGGAAAGAAGGCCATGTACAGAATATGTGTAAAGGTGTCCCATGCCTCTTCCCTGGAAGGGGTA
>NC_056440.1:1325000-1602500 GCF_018296145.1 Oncorhynchus tshawytscha | reverse complement strand
GAGCCATTACTCCTTCGCCCAGGAGTATTCTTAGTTTTTCCTCTGGGTTGAATTTGTAAAAATTTGGAATATATGTAGTCATTTCTGTGAATAATGAATCTCTTTGTGAGGAATATTTATCACAGTAAAGGAGAAAGTGCATCTCTGTCTCTACCTCCCCTGTCATGCAGTGACCACATACACGCTCCTCTTTGGGTAGCCATGTCTTTTTATGTCTGCCGGTTTCTATTGCCAATCGGTGATCACTCAGCCTGTACTTGGTAAGGATCTGTCTCTGCTTCGTATCTCTGACAGAGTAGAGATAATCAGCCAATTCATAATCTCTGTTTAGGGTCAGATAGCAATTTAGTCGGCTTTGGGATTTTGTTTCGTTTTTCCAGTATTGTAAATATGATTCCTTTGATTGGTTCATGATTTTGCTTATTGGAATTCTTTCTTTTGAAGCAGTGCTGGTGTCAGCTTGGTTGGTGAGGTCCAACACCAGCTGACTGAGAGGGCTCGTTTCTGGGCTCAGCTCTTGGGTTTGAAGTGCTTTAAATTGCAGACTCGAATTTAGACTTGAATTTAGATGTAGCCAAAATTTTAATGATCTTTTCTGTATCTTCATTATTACTGGAAAACGGCCCAATTCTGCCCTACATGCATTAGTTGGTGTATTTCTCTGGACTTGTAGGATTTTCCGACAGAATTCTGCATGTAGGGCTTCAATTGGATGTTTGTCCCACATTTTAAAATCCAGTTTATTGAGTGGCCCCCAAACCTCACTTCCATAAAGTGCTATTGGTAGGATTACACTGTCAAATATTTTAGTCCAAATTTTAATTGGGATGTTGATTTTGAATAATTTCATTTTTATTGCATACATTGCTCTGCGGGCTTTTTCTTTGAGTGCATTCACTGCCATATTAAAGTTTCCCGATGCAGATATGGTCAGACCAAGGTAGGTGTAATTTTTGTGTGTTCAATTAAGGTGTTGTTCAGGGTGAATTTACATTTGTGTTTCTGACATCTGTTTTTTTTTTTTTTGAAAATCATGATTTTAGTTTTTTGGAAATTTACTGCCAGGGCCCAATTATGGCAATATTGCTCCAGAATATTAATGTTTTGTTGAAGACCTTCTTTAGTTGGTGATAGAAGTACCAAGTCATCAGCATATAGCAGGTATTTCACCTCTGTGTCAAATAGTGTGAGTCCTGGGGCTGGAGATTGGTCCAACATGTCTGCTAATTCATTGATATAAATGTTGAAAAGATTTGGACTCAAATTGCAGCCTTGTCTCACACCTCGACATTGTGAGAAAAATTCTGTTCTTTGGTTTTGATTTTTATTGCACACTTGTTTTCTGTGTACATGCATTTTATTAAGTCATACACCTTCCACCAAGCCCACTTTGGAGAATTTTGTAGAATAGCCCTTCGTGCCAAATCGAATCAAATGCTTTTTTAAAGTCAATAAAGCAAGCAAAGATTTTGCCCTCTTTTCTTTGGTGGACGTGCTTATTAATTAGTGTGTGTAAGGTGTATATATGGTCAGTAGTGCGATGGTTAGGAAGAAAGCCAATTTGACATTTACTTATTACATTTTTTTTCTTGAAGAAAGGTTTGAATTCTTGAATTCAAAATGCTACAGAAAATCTTTCCCAAGTTACTGTTTACGCAAATTCCCCTGTAATTATTGGGGTCTGATTTGTCTCCACTTTTGTGGATAGGGAGATAGCCCTGGTTCCAGACATCAGGGAAGCAGCCAGAAGTTAACACCATGTTGAACAATCTAAGATTAGATCTAACAATCTAATCTCTCTCTCTCTCTCTCACAGTCTCGCTCTCTCTCTCTCTCTCAGTCTCTCGCTCTCTCTCTCTCACAGTCTCTCGCTCTCTCTCTCTCTCACAGTCTCTCTCTCTCTCTCTCACAGTCTCTCTCTCTCTCTCTGTCTCTCTCTCACAGTCTCTCTCTCTCTCTCTCTCTCTCTCACAGTCTCTCTCTCTCTCTCTCTCTCTCTCTCTCTCACAGTCTCTCTCTCTCTCTCAAACTCTCTCTCTCTCTCACAGTCTCTCTCTCTCTCTCTCTCTGTCTCTGTCTCTCTCTCTCACTGTCTCTGTCTCTCTCTCACAGTCTCTGTCTCTCTCTCACAGTCTCTGTCTCTCTCTCACAGTCTCTGTCTCTCTCTCTCACAGTCTCTGTCTCTCTCTCACAGTCTCTGTCTCTCTCTCTCTCTCTCTGTCTCTCTCTCTCACAGTCTCTCTCTCTCACAGTCTCTCTCTCTCTCTCTCTCTCTCTCTCTCTCTCTCTCACAGTCTCTGTCTCTCTCTCACAGTCTCTGTCTCTCTCTCACAGTCTCTGTCTCTCTCTCACAGTCTCTGTCTCTCTCTCACAGTCTCTGTCTCTCTCTCACAGTCTCTGTCTCTCTCTCACAGTCTCTGTCTCTCTCTCACAGTCTCTGTCTCTCTCTCACAGTCTCTCTCTCTCTCTCACAGTCTCTGTCTCTCTCTCACAGTCTCTGTCTCTCTCTCACAGTCTCTGTCTCTCTCTCTCTCTCTCTCTCTCTCTCTCTCTCTCTCTCACAGTCTCTCTCTCTCTCTCTCTCTCTCTCACAGTCTCTCTCTCTCTCTCTCTCTCTCACAGTCTCTCTCACAATCTCTCTCTCTCTCTCTCTCTCTCTCTCTCTCTCTCACAGTCTCTCTCTCTCACAGTCTCTCTCTCTCTCACAGTCTCTCTCTCTCACAGTCTCCTCTCTCTCTCTCTCTCTCTCTCTCTCTCTCTCTCTCACTCTCTCTCTCTCTCTCTCTCTCACAGTCTCTCTCTCTCTCTCTCAGTCTCTCTCTCTCTCTCACAGTCTCTCTCTCTCTCTCTCTCTCACAGTCTCTCTCTCTCTCTCACAGTCTCTCTCTCTCTCTCTCTCACAGTCTCTCTCTCTCTCTCTCTCTCTGTCAGTCTCTCTCTCTCTCAGTCTCTCTCTCTCTCTCACAGTCTCTCTCTCTCTCTCTCTCTCTCTCTCTCTCTCACAGTCTCTCTCTCTCTCTCTCTCTCACAGTCTCTCTCTCTCACTCTCTCTCTCTCTCTCAGTCTCTCTCTCTCTCTCACAGTCTCTGTCTCTCTCTCTCACAGTCTCTGTCTCTCACTGTCTCTCACAGTCTCTCTCTCACAGTCTCTCTCTCTCTCTCTCTCTCTCTCTCACAGTCTCTCTCTCAGTCTCTCTCTCTCACAGTCTCTCTCTCTCTCTCAGTCTCTCTCTGTCTCTCTCTCACAGTCTCTGTCTCTCTCTCTCTGTCTCTCTCTCTCAGTCTCTGTCTCTCTCTCACAGTCTCTCTCTCTCTCACAGTCTCTCTCTCTCTCTCTCTCTCTCTCTCTCAGTCTCTCTCTCTCTCTCACTCTCTCTCTCTCTCACAGTCTCTCTCTCTGTCTCTCTCTCACAGTCTCTGTCTCTCTCTCTCACAGTCTCTCTCTCTCTCACAGTCTCTCTCTCTCTCTCTCTCTCACAGTCTCTCTCTCTCTCTCTCTCTGTCTCTCTCTCTCTCTCTCTCTCTCTCTCTCAGTCTCTGTCTCTCTCTCACAGTCTCTGTCTCTCTCTCTCTCTCACAGTCTCTGTCTCTCTCTCACAGTCTCTGTCTCTCTCTCTCAGTCTCTGTCTCTCTCTCTCACAGTCTCTGTCTCTCTCTCTCAGTCTCTGTCTCTCTCTCTCTCTGTCTCTCTCTCACAGTCTCTGTCTCTCTCTCTCTCTGTCTCTGTCTCTCTCACAGTCTCTGTCTCTCTCTCTCTCTCTCTCTCTCTCTCTGTCTTCTCTCTCTCTCACAGTCTCTGTCTCTCTCTCAGTCTCTGTCTCTCTCTCTCTCTCTCTCAGTCTCTGTCTCTCTCTCTCTGTCTCTGTCTCTCTCTCTGTCTCTGTCTCTCTCTCACAGTCTCTGTCTCTCTCTCTCACAGTCTCTGTCTCTCTCTCACAGTCTCTGTCTCTCTCTCACAGTCTCTGTCTCTCTCTCACAGTCTCTGTCTCTCTCTCACAGTCTCTGTCTCTCTCTCACAGTCTCTGTCTCTCTCTCACAGTCTCTGTCTGTCTCTGTCTCTCTCTCACAGTCTCTGTCTCTCTCTCTCTCTCTCTCTCTCTGTCTCTGTCTCTCTCTCACAGTCTCTCACGTTCGCTCACGTCTCGCTCATCAGTCCCTCATCTTCTCTCCCTCTCACTGCCCTCTCTCTCTCTCTCACTGCCCCTCTCGCTCTCTCGGTCTCTCGCTGTCTCGGTCTCTCTCGGTCTCTGTCTCTCACGTTCTCTCTCATTCTCTGTCTCTCTCTCTCTCTCATTCTCTGTCTCTCTCACGTTCTCTCTCTCTCTCACGTTCTCTCTCTCTCTCACGTTCTCTCTCTCTATGCTGGGACTAACTGTGTATTATAACAACATACAGAGAGTTTGCATAGTGTTATTCATTCTAAGTAGCGTTATTCATACTAAATCTGTTCTCTTCAGTAGGACTACTGAATGTCAATGATCTAGGAAAAGGAATGATTTGTTTGAATTAATCAGGTGTGAAATGAGCCCAATGGAGTGGAAGCTAGCTAATGAAGGAAACATTAATTACTTATTATTTTAAAATTTCAAATGGAAAAATCTACATTCATAATAACCTGTTTATCTGAACGCCCTAAATAGTATTTAGAAAACAATTAATGTGGTCATTTATTCTGTTTAAGCTTTTCTGCAGCGATACACCATCCCATATGGTTTGCATTTAGTGGGACCATCATTGTTTTTTCAACAGGACAATGACCCAACACACCTCCAGGCTGTATAAGGGCTATTTGATCAATGAATGATCAGATGACCTGGTCTCCACAATCACCCTACTTTAACCCATTTGAGATGGTTTGGGAACTCCTTCAAGACTGTTGGAAATGCATTTCAGGTTAAGCTGGTTGAGAAAATGCCAAGAGTGTGCAAAGCTGTCATCAAGGCAAAAGGTTGGAAGCCTGTAAAAAATAAAATATATTTTGTTTTGTTTAAAAAAGAAATGGGTTACTACATGATTCCATGTGTTACTTCATCATGTTGATGTCTTCAGTATTATTCTACAATGTAGGAAATAGGACAAATGAAGAAAACCCTTGAAAAAGTAGGTGTGTCCAAACTGTTGACTGGTACTCATCATCCGCACAACTGGACAGTTTTTGTTTATGCATTTCCAAACTTTACATTTTTCCCGTAAATGTATTTAGAAACTTGCGAAAGGCAAACTGGCAGCCACAACCAACCATATATATAATCCATAGATGGCATTTCCCATTCAAATCAGGACTGGCAGCCACAACCAACCATATATATAATCCATAGATGGCATTTCCCATTCAAATCAGGACTGGCAGCCACAACCAACCATATATATAATCCATAGATGGCATTTCCCATTCAAATCAGGACTGGCAGCCACAACCAACCATATATATAATCCATAGATGGCATTTCCCATTCAAATCAGGACTGGCAGCCACAACCAACCATATATATAATCCATAGATGGCATTTCCCATTCAAATCAGGACTGGCAGCCATTGCTAGTGTACCAATGACTTTAACACTCAAATTGCCAGGGTTAGAGGTCACAAAACCTTTCTTTGGTCACAACACCAAAGCTATTGGCCGTGACTACAGCCCAAATTGCAGAATTCAGACTGTATGTGCTTGTGTTAACTGTTAATACACAGCAAATTTGTTTTTAGAAGCTAGTGATCCTCTTTGGGTCTCTGGTGTTCAGACGGAAGTCAAATCAATAAATCAGATGGTGCTGCAGCACATTATCAATAGGAAAGTAGAGAAGCATGTTTCTTTAAGACTCATACATCAGCCTTTCCTGGACACTGCCTCCCAAATGGCACCCTTACATAGTGCACTGCTGTTGACCAGGGCCCATAGGGAATAGGCCGTTTCATATACAAAATAACTTTCTGTTTCGTATGGGCCCCATATGGCTCTGGTCAATAGGGTGTCGTTTGGGCCGACGAAGGCTCGAGTCACAGCAGCTATTGAAGTTTTAATGGAGTGCCGTGGCCGATTACAACACACAGCTGTCCCCGCACCATGGTAATTAACTTAAGATCCATGTCAGCAAGTTCTGTTGTGCTTTTCCTCTCCGTCTCTTTCCATGTCTCTTTCTCTCTTCCTCTCTCACCCATTTAACTCTTATTATCTTCAGCCTCTCTTCTGGGGAGTCAAAGAGATGAGAGGCATCTGAGAAGAGAACAGCCAGAATCACTAAAACAGTACAGAAATACACTAAGACAAAAGGAGGAACAGCATGTCAGAAATCAACTCAATGTACTTTAGAATTGGAACACTATTAACAAACCACTTCTCTAATCGTTTAGGCCATACAACAAAGAAAAAAGAGTAAAAACATACGCAGATCATTTACTAATCTTATAATCAACTATTAAGACTACCAGAACCCACTGGATTCTCCAATCAGCTGTTAAAGATGACCAGAACCCACTGGATTCTCCAATCAGCTGTTAAAGATGACCAGAACCCACTGGATTCTCCAATCAGCTGTTAAAGATGACCAGAACCCACTGGTTTCTCCACTCAGCTGTTAAAGACGACCAGAACCCACTGGATTCTCCAATCAGCTGTTAAAGACGACCAGAACCCACTGGATTCTCCACTCAGCTATTAAAGACGACCAGAACCCACTGGCTTCTCCAATCAGCTGTTAGAGACGACCAGAACCCACTGGCTTCTCCAATCAGCTGTTAAAGACGACCAGAACCCACTGGATTCTCCAATCAGCTATTAAAGACGACCAGAACCCACTGGATTCTCCAATCAGCTGTTAAAGACGACCAGAACCCACTGGATTCTCCAACCAGCTGTTAAAGACGACCAGAACCCACTGGATTCTCCAATCAGCTATTAAAGACGACCAGAACCCACTGGATTCTCCAATCAGCTGTTAAAGACGACCAGAACCCACTGGCTTCTCCAATCAGCTGTTAAAGACGACCAGAACCCACTGGATTCTCCACTCAGCTATTAAAGACGACCAGAACCCACTGGATTCTCCAATATCATTGGATGAACTACAGTACAAAATACATAACCTCCAACACAAAAAGGCCTGTTGTGTTGATTGCATCCTAAATGAAATTATAAAATATACAGACCACAAATTCCATTTGACTATACCTAAACTCTCTAACATCATCCTCTGCTCTGGCGTCTTGGAGACAAATTTGACCCCAATAACTACCATGGGACATGCGTCAACAGCATTATCATTTACAGTAGATTTATACATTTCCTCAGAGAAAACAATTTCCTGAGCAAATGTCAAATTGTTTTCTTACCAAAATATTGTACGACAGACCACGTATTCAACCTGCACACCCTAATTGACATACAAACAAACCAAACAAAGTCTTCTCATGCTTTCTTGATTTCAAAAAAGCTTCTGTCTCAATTTGGCAAAAGGATCTGCTATACAAATTGATGGAAAGCGGTGTAAAATCCATGAACACAAATATCAAGTGTGCAATTAAAATTGGCAAAAAGCACACACATTTCTTTCCACAGGGCCTTGGGGTGAGACAGATTTGTAGCTTGAGACTTCGGTGATGTCATCTATAAAATAGCCTCCAACACTCTACTCAACAAACTGGATGCAGTCTATCACAGTGCCATTCATTTTGTCACCAAAGTCCCATACACTACCCACCATTGCGACCTGTACGCTCTCGTTGGTTGGCCCACGCTTCATACTCATCGCCAAACCCACTGGCTACAGGTTATCTACATGTCTCTGCTAGGTAAAGCCCTGCCTTATCTCAGCTCACTGGTCACCATAGCAGCACCCACTCGTAGCATGCGCTCCAGCAGGTGTATCTCACTGGTCACCCCCAAAGCCAATTCCTCCTTTGGTCGTCTTTCCTTCAAGTTCTCTGCTGCCAATGACTGGAACGAACTGCAAAAATCTCTGAAGCTGGAGACTCATATCTCCCTCACTAGCTTTAAGCACAAGCTGTCAGAGCAGCTCACAGATCACTGCACCTGTACATAGCCCATCTGAAAACAGCCCATCTATCTACCTACCTCATCCCCATACTGTATTTATTTATTTATCTTGCTCCTTTGCACCCCAGTATCTCTACTTGCACATTCATCTTCTGCACATCCTACCATTCTAGTGTTTAATTGCTATATTGTAATTACTTTGTCACCTATTTATTGCCTTAACTCTCTTATCTCCCTTATCTTACCTCATTTACACACACTGTATATAGACTTTTTCTACTGTATTATTGATTGTATCTTGGTCCGGGTTGCAGTTGTAAATGAGAACTTGTTCTCAACTAGCCTACCTGCTTAACTTCTTGGATATAGGGTGCTCTCTTTTAATTTATGGATAAAAAAACGTGCCCGTTTTAAGCGCAATATTTTGTCACGAAAAGATGCTCGACTATGCATATAATTGGCAGCTTTGGAAAGAAAACACTCTAAGGTTTCCAAAACTGCAAAGATATTATCTGTGAGTGCCACAGAACTCATGCTACAGGCGAAACCAAGATGAAACTTCAACCAGGAAATGGGCAGAATTTTTGAAGCTCTGTTTCCCATTGACTCCTTATATGGCTGTGAATGCGCCGGGAATGAGCCTGCCCTTTCTATCGTTTCTCCAAGGTGTCTGCAGCATTGTGACGTATTTGTAGGCATATCATTGGAAGAGTGGCCATAAGAGATTACATTTACCAGGGGTCCGCCCGGTGTCCTTTGTCTAAATTGGTGCGTAATCTACAAGCTGCACGCAGTCATCCAGTGATTGAGAGGAGAGAGGAGGCTTTCAACGAACGATATATCATGAAGAGATATGTGAAAAACACCTTGAGGATTGACTCTAAACAACGTTTACCATGTTTCAGTCGATATTATGGAGTTAATTTGGAAAAAAGTTTGGCGTTTTGAAGACTGAATTTTTGTTTTTTTTTGGTAGCCAAACGTGACGCCCCAAACGGAGCAATTTCTCCTAAACAAATAATCTTTCAGGAAAAACTGAGCATTTGCTATCTAACTGAGAGTCTCCGCATTGAAAACATCTGAAGTTCTTCAAAGGTAATGATTTTATTTGAATGATTTTCTGGTTTTTGTGAAAATGTTGTCTGCTGATGCTAACGCTAAATGCTACGCTAGCCGCGCTAGCTGTTACACAAATGCTTATTTTGCAATGGTTGAGAAGCATATTTTGAAAATCTGAGATGACAGTGTTGTTAACAAAAGGCTAAGCTTGAGAGCTAGCATATTAATTTCATTTCATTTGCGATTTTCATGAATAGTTAACGTTGTGTTATGCTAATGAGCTGCGGGGATAATTACACTCCTGGATACAGGTTTTTTTCGTAGCTAAACGTGACGCACCAAACGGAGCGATTTCTCCTAAACAAATAATCTTTCAGGAAAAACTGAGCATTTGCTATCTAACTGAGAGTCTCCTCATTGAAAACATCTGAAGTTCTTCAAAGGTAATGATTTTATTTGAATGATTTTCTGGTTTTTGTGAAAATGTTGCCTGCTAATGCTAATGCTAAATGCTACGCTAGCTGCGCTAGCTGTTACACAAATGCTTGTTTTGCTATGGTTGAGAAGCATATTTTGAAAATCTGAGATGACAGTGTTGTTAACAAAAGGCTAAGCTTGAGAGCTAGCAGTTAACGTTGCGTTATGGTAATGAGCTTGAGGCTGTATTCACGATCCCGGATCCGGGATGGCTCGACGCAAGAAGTTAAATAAAGATGAAAGAAAAATAAAGAAAAATAATTTGCACTTGATAATGTGTGGAATATCACGGCGACATCCCCTTTGTATGGCCGTAATGCACCCTAAAAAAAACATGCCTTTTGTGGACCAAAGTGCTGCATTGTGACCTTCTCCCTGAGCCCTCTAAAGCACCTCTCACTCACATGACTCTCCATCACGTGATCGAGTCTTTCTCACAGTCGACAAGTGAAGACGGACACATCAGCAATGCGCACACGGCATTAGGCTATAAGCGTGAATGTTCCATAAGCGGAAAACACCATTTTCAAAAGTGACCGCAAATGCGATTGGAACAAACTGCAAAAAATCTCTGAAGCTGGAGACTCATATCTCCCTCAGGAGCTTTAAGCACCAGCTGTCAGAGCAGCTCACAGATCACTGCACCTGTAATGCTTTTATTATAAAGGTGCATTTTTATGGTGAAAATGATCTTCCCCAAGCACTGTTTGTTAGGCTCTAAACCCGTTGTCACGCATCAGATTATTCTTGATGTAATCTTGTCTTTACATATACTAAATAATATGTGTGTGAAATGTGTTTTTATTTAGAATGGACCATTATCATGCACCTATCTTGAAATAGGGAACAAATATATGACATTTATACACTTAAATAGGGAATGGAGGATGCTTTTCCCGTAATGAATTGTCATGCCAGCCAGGTACTATACTTCTCACTACTCCGACCGAAGGTCGCTCCCCTTCCCGTTCGGGTGGCGCTCGGTGGTCGTCATCGCCGGCCTACTAGCTGCCACTGATTCTTTTCTCCCCCTCCTTATGTGTTTATTGATTACACCTGTTTTGAGTTTGTTGTAATTAGTTGGGCTTATTAGTCAGCCCGTTTCTTTGTGCGGGATTGATTATTGTAACCCTGGTGTTTGATACAGACAAACATGTTGGTGTATGTTCGTATATAGTGCTGGACTATTTTCGTTCCCCGTGCCTAGGGAATTTTGTTTTGAGTACCCAGTGTTTAGTGGGGTGGCCGTGGTTCACCGTGTGTGCATTAAAAGAGCACTATATTGAACTCTCTGTTTTCCTGCGCCTGACTTCACACTCACGACACCCAGTACCTTACAATACTCCTGTTGTAAAGAGAAGCAATGTGCTTAATATTAGGAGAGTTGAGAAATAAATATAGTAGACCTGTCCAATAGAAAGCTAATGGGATCCTCCTCTTTTTAGTAGAGGCCATCACTCTGTTTTCTCAGGTAATTGTATAGCCTATAGAAATGTTGCGCAACATCAGCTCATGGGCTCTCATGAAGTGTTTGATTTCATTTTCCATTACATTTGCATTTGCATTGATGTCAGAGTGATTAGAGGGACAATACAGTGCTGATTACCAGGCAGTTAGCAAGTTTGGCAGGCTACTAATGACCAGCAGCATCAGAGCTTGGAGAAGCCTAATTACCGTGACTAAACAGTAACATGGAATTTGACTGCCTTCATGACACGGTCACCACAACAGCCCTATCCACCCCACAAAGGACATCAAGCCAACTTGACACAACTCTGGGAAGCATTGGCGTCAACATGGGCCAGCATCCCTGTGGAACGCTTTCAAACAACTTGTTGAGTCCATGTCCAGATGAATTGTGTTCTGAGGACAACAGAGCAACTCAATATTAGGAAGGTGTTCTTAATGTTTTGTACACTCAGCGTATATATCAATGAATTGCTGAAGGTACTAGAACAGTCTGCAGCACCCAGCCTCACCCTACTAGAATCTGAAGTCTAATGTCTACTGTTTGCAGATGATCTGGTGCTTCTGTCACCAATCAAGGAAGGCCTACAGCAGCACATAGATCTTCTACACAGATTCTGTCAGACCTGGGGCCCTGACAGTAAATCTCAGTAAGACCAAAATAATGGTGTTTCAAAAAGGTCCAGTTTCCAGGACCATAAATACAAATTCCATCTAGACACCGTTGCCCTAGACCACACACAAAACTATAAGTACCTCGACCTAAACATCAGCGCCACAGGTAACTTCCACAGGTCTGTGAATGGTCTAAGAGACAAGGCAAGAAGGGCCTTCTATGCCATCAAAAGGAACATGCAATTTGACATCCCAATAAGGATCTGGCTAAAAATAACTAAAAGTTCTAGAACCCTTTATTTCCCTCTATGGTTGTGAGGTCTGCGGTCCGCTCACCAACCAACAATCCACTAAAAATATCCTCCAAAGGAAAACACCAAATAATGAATTCAGAGCATAATTAGGATGATTGCCATTAAAAAAATATTTTACCTTTATTTAACTAGGCAAGTCAGTTAAGAACAAATTCTTAATTTCAATGATGGTCTAGGAACAGTGGGTTAACTGTATGATCAGGGGCAGAACGACAGATTTGTACCTTGTCAGCTCAGGGTTTGAACTTGCAACCTTCCGGTTACTAGTCCAACGCTCTAACCACTAGGCTACCCTGCCGCCCCATGATCAAAATCCAGAAAATAGCTATTACAAATCTACAACCACCTAAAAATAAGGGATTCTCAAACCTTCCATAACAAAGCCCTCACCTACAGAGAGATGGTTAACCGGAAGGTTGCAAGTTCAATCCCCCAAGCTGACAAGGTACAAATCTGTCGTTCTGCCCCTGAACAGGCAGTTAACCCACTGTTTCTAGGCCGTCATTGAAAATAAGAATTTGTTCTTAACTGACTTGCCTAGTTAAATAAAGGAGAAGAGTCCCCTAAGCAAGCGCGTCCTGGGGCTCTGTTCACAAACACAAACAGACCCCACAGAGAGATTAATCTGGAGGAGAGTCCCCTAAGCAAGCTGGTCCTGGGGCTCTGTTCACAAACACAAACAGACCCCACAGAGAGATGAATCTGGAGAAGAGTCCCCTAAGCAAGCTGGTCCTGGGGCTCTGTTCACAAACACAAACAGACCCCACAGAGAGATGAATCTGGAGAAGAGTCCCCTAAGCAAGCTCGTCCTGGGGCTCTGTTCACAAACACAAACAGACCCCACAGAGAGATGAATCTGGAGGAGAGTCCCCTAAGCAAGCTGGTCCTGGGGCTCTGTTCAACAACACAAACAGACCCCACAGAGAGATTAATCTGGAGAAGAGTCCCCTAAGCAAGCTCGTCCTAGGGCTCTGTTCACAAACACAAACAGACCCCACAGAGCCCCAGGACAGCAACACTATTAGACCCAACCAAATCATGAGAAAACAAAAATATAATTACTTGACACATTGGAAAGAATTAACAAAACAAATTGGAATGCTATTTGGCCCTAAACAGAGTACACAGTGGCAGAATACCTGACCCCTGTGACTAACCCAAAATTAAGCAAAGCTTTGAGTATGTACATGTAACAGTATAGCTTCCGTCCCTCTCCTCACCCTAACCTGGGATCAAACCAAGGACCCTCTGCACACATCAACCGCAGTCACTCACAAAGCATCGTTACCCATCTCTAACTAGCTAGCCATTTCACATCAGCCACATACAGACTCAGTGAGCATAGCCTTGCTATTGAGAAAGGCTGCTGTCGGCAGACCTGGCTCTCAAGAGAAGACA
Source organism: Oncorhynchus tshawytscha (assembly GCF_018296145.1). NCBI lineage: Eukaryota > Metazoa > Chordata > Actinopteri > Salmoniformes > Salmonidae > Oncorhynchus > Oncorhynchus tshawytscha. The sequence continues at coordinate 1,589,180 of NC_056440.1, read as the reverse complement.
GGCTATGTGCACACTGCTCACAAAATTAGGTGGAAACTGAGCTGCACTTCCTAACCTCCTGCCAAATGTATGACCATATTAGAGACACATATTTCTCGCAGACTTCAAAAACCCACAAAGAATTAGAAAACAAACCCAATTTTGATTAACTCCACATACAGTGGGGAGAACAAGTATTTGATACACTGCCGATTTTGCAGGTTTTCCTACTTACAAAGCATGTAGAGGACTGTAATTTTTATCATAGGTACACTTCAACTGTGAGAGACAAAAATCCAGAAAATCACATTGTATGATTTTTAAGTAATTAATTTGCATTTTATTGCATGACATAAGTAATTTATACAATATACATATTCTGAAAGAAAGATCTTGCTACCGTGGAAATGAAAATGCCTTTCTATTCGTGGAAAACTCACCCTGATTAACTCTTTAGTCATATCACAGTTTATCTATTTACTTATGGACCTGCCTACACCTATCGAATTGTTTTTGAAAATTATATGAACAAAAAACATTTGATTTGATTTGGAATGGCAAGCCAGACATAATTAAACTGCCGTATTTATATAATGAATATGAATTCAGAACTGATTCAATATTAAAGCATTAGACATCTCACTAAAGGCTTCAGTCATACAAATGTTATACTTAAATCTGAACTGGTTCTCTAACATATTCTTAAGAATGTCTCAAGAAGGGCCTTTTTCCCTTTATTCAGATTACAACCTCTCACTTTTGGTTATTTGAAAATGAAATAATCTCCAAAATATTTATATTTTTTAAAACATAGAAGTTTGATTGTAATTTCTGTTTAATCCACCAGAAAAGCCATAACAAAAATTACAACCCTTTAAAAAGTTTGGGGTCACTTAGAAATGTTCATGTTTTTGAAAGAAAAGCATTAAAATAACATCAAATTGATCACAAATACAGTGTAGACATTAGTCATGTTGTAAGTGACTATTGTAGCTGGAAACGACTGATTTTTAATGGAATATTTACATAGACGTACAGAGGCCCATTATCAGCAACCATCACTCCTATGTTCCAATGGCACGTTGTCTTAGCTAATCCAAATGTATCCTTTTAAAAGGCTAATTGATCATTAGAAAAGAGGTGTGGGAGGCCCCGGTGCACAACTGAGCAAGAGGACAAGTACACACCTGGCTCTCCTCATACAAGGAGAATGGTCTAATGTCTCCCATCAGAAAGACCTGTAGAACACACCTGTCTCTCCTCCACCAGTCATACAAGGAGAATGGTCTAATGCCTCCCATCAGAAAGACCTGTAGAACACACCTGGCTCTCCTCATACAAGGAGAATGGTCTAATGTCTCCCATCAGAAAGACCTGTAGAACACACCTGACTCTCCTCCACCAGTCATACAAGGAGAATGGTCTAATGTCTCCCATCAGAAAGACCTGTAGAACACACCTGACTCTCCTCCACCAGTCATACAAGGAGAATGGTCTAATGTCTCCCATCAGAAAGACCTGTAGAACACACCTGTCTCTCCTCCACCAGTCATACAAGGAGAATGGTCTAATGCCTCCCATCAGAAAGACCTGTAGAACACACCTGGCTCTCCTCATACAAGGAGAATTGTCTAATGTCACCTGAAGCACGAGGACTTGCAGCGAGTGGTGAACTTCATCAACAACTACGCAGAGGATAATGCCATAGTGTTACCAGGACGCCACCCAGGACACAAACACTTTGGTGGAAAGCTGATGCCGTCCCATGTGACAAAAGCAGCAGTGTGGCGTCTCTACAATGAATCGATGACAACACTTGGTATGTAAAGCATAAACAACACGTTTTCATTATTTAGTTGACCTCCAACATGATTGGCACTACTTTTATTGATCTCACATTATTTCTGTGTTTTCCAGAGGGATGTGTAGTCAGGCTGTGTGTTATATCATATTAACCTCCAGTTTACAACATGGTGTTTCTGTGTTTTCCAGAGGGATGTGTAGTCAGGCTGTGTGTTATATCATATTAACCTCCAGTTTACAACATGGTGTTTCTGTGTTTTCCAGAGGGATGTGTAGTCAGGCTGTGTGTTATATCATATTAACCTCCAGTTTACAACATGGTGTTTCTGTGTTCAGTGCTGCTGTAGGTAATTGAAACTTACCTGATAATGATGAATTAAAAAAGGATATGTTTCACCTTACATTTTCTTTTCATTAACTTATCTTAATGTTTTTTTGGTTGTTTGCCGGTGCACCATTCTTCTGACCCTATGTAGCCAGGTCCCATCTACTCTCCTTCTGACCCTATGTAGCCAGGTCCCATCTACTACTCCTTCTGACCCTATGTAGCCAGGTCCCATCTACTATCCTTCTGACCCTATGTAGCCAGGTCCCATCTACTCTCCTTCTGACCTATGTAGCCAGGTCCCATCTACTATCCTTCTGACCCTTCTGATGTAGCCAGGTCCCATCTACTCTCCTTCTGACCCTATGTAGCCAGGTCCCATCTACTCTCCTTCTGACCCTATGTAGCCAGGTCCCATCTACTCTCCTTCTGACCCTATGTAGCCAGGTCCCATCTACTCTCCTTGTGTAGCCAGGTCCCATCTACTCTCCTTCTGACCCTATGTAGCCAGGTCCCATCTACTATCCTTCTGACCCTATGTAGCCAGGTCCCATCTACTCTCCTTCTGACCCTATGTAGCCAGGTCCCATCTACTATCCTTCTGACCCTATGTAGCCAGGTCCCATCTACTCTCCTTCTGACCCTATGTAGCCAGGTCCCATCTACTCCTTCTGACCCTCCTCTCTGACCCTATGTAGCCAGGTCCCATCTACTCTCCTTCTGACCCTATGTCCCATCTACTCTCCTTCTGCCAGGTCCCATCTACTCTCCTTCTGACCCTATGTAGCCAGGTCCCATCTGCTATCCTTCTGACCCTATGTAGCCAGGTCCCATCTACTCTCCTTCTGACCCTATGTAGCCAGGTCCCATCTACTATCCTTCTGACCCTATGTAGCCAGGTCCCATCTACTCTCCTTCTGACCCTATGTAGCCAGGTCCCATCTACTCTCCTTCTGACCCTATGTAGCCAGGTCCCATCTACTCTCCTTCTGACCCTATGTAGCCAGGTCCCATCTACTCTCCTTCTGACCCTATGTAGCCAGGTCCCATCTGCTATCCTTCTGACCCTATGTAGCCAGGTCCCATCTACTCTCCTTCTGACCCTATGTAGCCAGGTCCCATCTACTATCCTTCTGACCCTATGTAGCCAGGTCCCATCTACTATCCTTCTGACCCTATGTAGCCAGGTCCCATCTACTATCCTTCTGACCCTATGTAGCCAGGTCCCATCTACTCTCCTTCTGACCCTATGTAGCCAGGTCCCATCTACTATCCTTCTGACCCTATGTAGCCAGGTCCCATCTGCTATCCTTCTGACCCTATGTAGCCAGGTCCCATCTACTCTCCTTGTGACCCTATGTAGCCAGGTCCCATCTACTATCCTTCTGACCCCGGTCCCATCTACTATCCTCCTGACCCTATGTAGCCAGGTCCCATCTACTATCCTTCTGACCCTATGCAGCCAGGTCCCATTTATTTTTTAAACTCGTAGCAAGTGTAGCTTGTTTGGTGTCTGCTGTGAAGGAATACCACAACAAGTCAACTACTTGATCGATGAAGGCGTGTCATGTAATGTCCATTGCTCGTGTTTCTTGGCCTAGGAAAGTCTCTTCTTCTTATTGGTGTCCTTTAGTAGTGGTTTCTTTGCAGCAATTTGACCATGAAGGCCTGATTCACGCAGTCTCCTCTGAACAGTTGATGTTGAGATGCGTCTGTTACTTGAACTCTCTGAATCATTTATTTGGGCTGCAATCTGAGGCTGGCAACTCTAATGAACTTATGCCCTGCAGCAGAGGTAACTCTGGGTCTTCCTTTCCTGTAGCGGTCCTCATGAGAGTCAGTTTCATCATAGCACTTTATGGTTTTTGCGACTGCACTTGAAGAAACTTTCAAAGTTTTTGAAATGTTCCACATTGACTGATTTAAAGTAATGGACTGTTGTTTCTCTTTGCTTATTTGAGCTGTTTGTGCTATAATATGGACTTGGTCTTTTACCAAATAAATATATATTCTGTATATCACCTTGTCAGAACACAACTGAATGGCTCAAACACATTAAGAAGGAAAGAAATTACACACACAAATTAACTTTTGACAAGACTCAACTGCTAATTGAAAAGCATTCCAGGTGACTACCTCATGAAGCTGGTTGAGAGAATGTCAAGAGTGTGAAAAGCTGTCGTCAAGGCAAAGGGTGGCTACTTTGAAAAAATTTCTAATATAAAATATATTTTGATTTGATTAACTCTTTTTTGGTTACTACATGATTCCATATGTGTTATTTCATAGTTTTGATGTCAATATTATTCTACAATGTAGAAAATAGTAAAAAGAAAGGAAAACCCTTGAATGAGTAGTAGGTGTGTCCAAACTTGTGACTGGTGCTGTATATATTTACAAAAACATTTATATGGGGGATTGGAAATGATGCAGACAATTACATTGATGAAAGCTACAATCTATCTGCAATATTAAAGCTGATCTACCCCTAAACATAAAAATAAACAAATATGTTATCTTGTTCGAGCTATGAGTGTTTAAAATAGCTTCCAGAGAAGGCAACTGTTCTCTTTATGACACGGCGTCCGTCTCCAGGCAAATTAAGTCTCTGGCTCCAGAGGAGTGGTGCAGGACCCCAACCTGAGTGGACTAGCTAACAGGATCTCTTCACATAGAGACCCTAATCTCCCTCTGTCTTCAGCCTCATTAACTCTCAGGTTCCAAAGGGCTGCAGGACCCCAACCTGGCTGGACTAGCAGGATTAAAGTCCTTGTTCTCATTGCAAAGGGCTGTGATCTCAGCAGAGGTCCTGTGATGGAATCAAAGTGGCAGATCGCTCAGGGGGATGAACAGAATACAAGGACCTGGCAGAGGAAAGAAGGAGAGGTATGACGCATCAGAGGTCAGGGATTAGTGTAATGTCCATTTTCATTTTCATTTGACCTTAATGTAAACCAAATAAATTAGTCAAATGAGACTCAATTTCTTTTTCAATCAAGTACAGGCTTAACTGAAAGTTGACAGAATATAATAAAGATTTTTATTGAATAGTTTGGGGTAGACCTCATCTCCCAAGAATGCTCCTCAGAGCCATATGCTGGACAGCTGGCATCGAAACCCCCATGCTACGGGAAAGGAGTTCCAATCATGGGCTTTGATAGGTCAAGAATTGTAATGTCTTCAAGGAACAGTGTAATGAATAGGTAAAGTACTGTAGCCATGGAACAGTGTAATGAATAAGTAAAGTACTGTAGCCAAGGAACAGTGTAATGAATAGGTAAAGTACTGTAGCCATGGAACAGTGTAATGAATAGGTAAAGTACTGTAGCCATGGAACAGTGTAATGAATAGGTAAAGTACTGTAGCCATGGAACAGTGTAATGAATAGGTAAAGTACTGTAGCCATGGAACAGTAAATGAATAGGTAAAGTACTGTAGCCATGGAACAGTGTAATGAATAGGTAAAACAGTGTACTGTAGACATGGAACAGTGTAATGAATAGGTAAAGTACTGTAGCCAGTGAATAGAACAGTGTAATGAATAGGTAAAGTACTGTAGCCATGGAACAGTGTAATGAATAGGTAAAGTACTGTAGCCATGGAACAGTGTAATGAATAGGTAAAGTACTGTAGCCATGGAACAGTGTAATGAATAGGTAAAGTACTGTAGCCATGGAACAGTGTAATGAATAGGTAAAGTACTGTAGCCATGGAACAGTGTAATGAATAGGTAAAGTACTGTAGTGGAACAGTGTAATGAATAGGTAAAGTACTGTAGCCATGGAACAGTGTAATGAATAGGTAAAGTACTGTAGCCATGGAACAGTGTAATGAATAGGTAAAGTACTGTAGGAACAGTGTAATGAATAGGTAAAGTGGCCAAACAGTGTAATGAATAGGTAAAGTAGCCATTGTAGCCATGGAAACAGTGTAATGAATAGGTAAAGTACTGTAGCCATGGAACAGTGTAATGAATAGGTAAAGTACTGTACCACAACAGTGTAATGTAGCCATGGAACAGTGTAATGAATAGGTAAAGTACTGTAGCCATGGAACAGTGTAATGAATAGGTAACAGTACTGTAGCCATGGAACAGTGTAATGAATAGGTAAAGTACTGTAGCCATGGAACAGTGTAATGAATAGGTATAAGTCCAGTACAGTGTAATGAATAGGTAAAGTAGCTGTAGCCATGGAACAGTGTAATGAATAGGTAAAGTACTGTAGCCATGGAACAGTGTAATGAATAGGTAAAGTACTGTAGCCATGGAACAGTGTAATGAATAGGTAAAGTACTGTAGCCATGGAACAGTGTAATGAATAGGTAAAGTACTGTAGCCATGGAACAGTGTAATGAATAGGTAAAGTACTGTAGCCATGGAACAGTGTAATGAATAGGTAAAGTGTAGCCATGGAACAGTGTAATGAATAGGTAAAGTACTGTAGCCATGGAACAGTGTAATGAATAGGTAAAGTACTGTAGCCATGGAACAGTGTAATGAATAGGTAAAGTACTGTAGCCATGGAACAGTGTAATGAATAGGTAAAGTACTGTAGCCATGGAACAGTGTAATGAATAGGTAAAGTACTGTAGCCATGGAACAGTGTAATGAATAGGTAAAGTACTGTAGCCATGGAACAGTGTAATGAATAGGTAAAGTACTGTAGCCATGGAACAGTGTAATGAATATGAACTGTAGCCATGGAACAGTGTAATGAATAGGTAAAGTACTGTAGCCATGGAACAGTGTAATGAATAGGTAAAGTAATGGAACAGTGTAATGAATAGGTAAAGTACTGTAGCCATGGAACAGTGTAATGAATAGGTAAAGTACTGTAGCCATGGAACAGTGTAATGAATAGGTAAAGTACTGTAGCCATGGAACAGTGTAATGAATAGGTAAAGTACTGTAGCCATGGAACAGTGTAATGAATAGGTAGAATGAATAGGTAAAGTACTGTAAAGGAACAGTGTAATGAATAGGTAAAGTACTGTAGCCATGGAACAGTGTAATGAATAGGTAAAGTACTGTAGCCATGGAACAGTGTAATGAATAGGTAAAGTACTGTAGCCATGGAACAGTGTAATGAATAGGTAAAGTACTGTAGCCATGGAACAGTGTAATGAATAGGTAAAGTACTGTAGCCAAACAGTGTAATGAATAGGTAAAGTACTGTAGCCATGGAACAGTGTAATGAATAGGTAAAGCCATGGAACAGTGTAATGAATAGGTAAAGTACTGTAGCCATGGAACAGTGTAATGAATAGGTAAAGTACTGTAGCCATGGAACAGTGTAATGAATAGGTAAAGTACTGTAGCCATGGAACAGTGTAATGAATAGGTAAAGTACTGTAGCCATGGAACAGTGTAATGAATAGGTAAAATAGTACTGTAGCCATGGAACAGTGTAATGAATAGGTAAAGTACTGTAGCCATGGAACAGTGTAATGAATAGGTAAAGTACTGTAGCCATGGAACAGTGTAATGAACAGTGTAATGGTAAAGTACTGTAGCCATGGAACAGTGTAATGAATAGGTAAAGTACTGTAGCCATGGAACAGTGTAATGAATAGGTAAAGTACTGTAGCCATGGAACAGTGTAATGAATAGGTAAAGTACTGTAGCCATGGAACAGTGTAATGAATAGGTAAAGTACTGTAGCCATGGAACAGTGTAATGAATAGGTAAAGTACTGTAGCCATGGAACAGTGTAATGAATAGGTAAAGCCATGGAACTGTGTAATGAATAGCCATGGAACAGTGTAATGAATAGGTAAAGTACTGTAGCCATGGAACAGTGTAATGAATAAAGTACTGTAGCCATGGAACAGTGTAATGAATAGGTGGTAACAGGAACAGTGTAAATGAATAGGTAAAACTGTAGCCATGGAACAGTGTAATGAATAGGTAAAGTACTGTAGCCATGGAACAGTGTAATGAATAGAAAGTACTGTAGCCATGGAACAGTGTAATGAATAGGTAAAGTACTGTAGCCATGGAACAGTGTAATGAATAGGTAAAGTACTGTAGCCATGGAACAGTGTAATGAATAGGTAAAGTACTGTAGCCATGGAAATGAATAGGTAGTGTGTAGCCATGGAACAGAATAGGTAAAGTACTGTAGCCATGGAACAGTGTAATGAATAGGTAAAGTACTGTAGCCATGGAACAGTGTAATGAATAGGTAAAGTACTGTAGCCATGGAACAGTGTAATGAATAGGTAAAGTACTGTAGCCATGGAACAGTGTAATGAATAGGTAAAGTACTGTAGCCATGGAACAGTGTAATGAATAGGTAAAGTACTGTAGCCATGGAACAGTGTAATGAATAGGGAAAAGTACTGTAGCCATGGAACAGTGTAATGAATAGGTAAAGTACTGTAGCCATGGAACAGTGTAATGAATAGGTAAAGTACTGTAGCCATGGAACAGTGTAATGAATAGGTAAAGTACTGTAGCCATGGAACAGTGTAATGAATAGGTAAAGTACTGTAGCCATGGAACAGTGTAATGAATAGGTAAAGTACTGTAGCCATGGAACAGTGTAATGAATAGGTAAAGTACTGTAGCCATGGAACAGTGTAATGAATAGGTAAAGTACTGTAGCCATGGAACAGTGTAATGAATAGGTAAAGTACTGTAGCCATGGAACAGTGTAATGAATAGGTAAATAGGTACCATGGAACAGTGTAATGAATAGGTAATGAATAGGTACTGTAGCCATGGAACAGTGTAATGAATAGGTAAAGTACTGTAGCCATGGAACAGTGTAATGAATAGGTAAAGTACTGTAGCCATGGAACAGTGTAATGAATAGGTAAAGTACTGTAGCCATGGAACAGTGTAATGAATAGGTAAAGTACTGTAGCCATGGAACAGTGTAATGAATAGGTAAAGTACTGTAGCCATGGAACAGTGTAATGAATAGGTAAAGTACTGTAGCCATGGAACAGTGTAATGAATAGGTAAAGTACTGTAGCCATGGAACAGTGTAATGAATAGGTAAAGTACTGTAGCCATGGAACAGTGTAATGAATAGGTAAAGTACTGTAGGAACAGTGTAATGAATAGGTAAAGTACAGCCATGGAACAGTGTAATGAATAGGTAAAGTACTGTAGCCATGGAACAGTGTAATGAATAGGTAAAGTACTGTAGCCATGGAACAGTGTAATGAATAGGTAAAGTACTGAGCCATGGAACAGTGTAATGAATAGGTAAAGTACTGTAGCCATGGAACAGTGTAATGAATAGGTAAAGTACTGTGGAACAGTGTAATGAATGGTAAAGAATGGAACAGTGTAATGAATAGGTAAAGTACTGTAGCCATGGAACAGTGTAATGAATAGGTAAAGTACTGTAGCCATGGAACAGTGTAATGAATAGGTAAAGTACTGTAGCCATGGAACAGTGTAATGAATAGGTAAAGTACTGTAGCCATGGAACAGTGTAATGAATAGGTAAAGTACTGTAGCCATGGAACAGTGTAATGAATAGGTAAAGTACTGTAGCCATGGAACAGTGTAATGAATAGGTAAAGTACTGTAGCCATGGAACAGTGTAATGAATAGGTAAAGTACTGTAGCCATGGAACAGTGTAATGAATAGGTAAAGTACTGTAGCCATGGAACAGTGTAATGAATAGGTAAAGTACTGTAGCCATGGAACAGTGTAATGAATAGGTAAAGTACTGTAGCCATGGAACAGTGTAATGAATAATAGGTAAAAGTGTAGCTGGAACAGTGTAATGAATAGGTAAAGTACTGTAGCATGGAACAGTGTAATGAATAGGTAAAGTACTGTAGCCATGGAACAGTGTAATGAATAGGTAAAGTACTGTAGCCATGGAACAGTGTAATGAATAGGTAAAGTACTGTAGCCATGGAACAGTGTAATGAATAGGTAAAGTACTGTAGCCATGGAACAGTGTAATGAATAGGTAAAGTACTGTAGCCATGGAACAGTGTAATGAATAGGTAAAGTACTGTAGCCATGGAACAGTGTAATGAATAGGTAAAGTACTGTAGCCATGGAACAGTGTAATGAATAGGTAAAGTACTGTAGCCATGGAACAGTGTAATGGAACAGTGTAATGAATAGGTAAAGTACTGTAGCCATGGAACAGTGTAATGAATAGGTAAAGTACTGTAGCCATGGAACAGTGTAATGAATAGGTAAAGTACTGTAGCCATGGAACAGTGTAATGAATAGGTAAAGTACTGTAGCCATGGAACAGTGTAATGAATAGGTAAAGTACTGTAGCCATGGAACAGTGTAATGAATAGGTAAAGTACTGTAGCCATGGAACAGTGTAATGAATAGGTAAAGTACTGTAGCCATGGAACAGTGTAATGAATAGGTAAAGTACTGTAGCCATGGAACAGTGTAATGAATGGTAAAGTAGGTGGAACAGTACTGTAGCCATGGAACAGTGTAATGAATAGGTAAAGTACTGTAGCCATGGAACAGTGTAATGAATAGGTAAAGTACTGTAGCCATGGAACAGTGTAATGAATAGGTAAAGTACTGTAGCCATGGAACAGTGTAATGAACAGTGTAACAGTGAATAGGTAAAGTACTGTAGCCATGGAACAGTGTAATGAATAGGTAAAATAGGTACTGTAGCCATGGAACAGTGTAATGAATAGGTAAAGTACTGTAGCCATGGAACAGTGTAATGAATAGGTAAAGTACTGTAGCCATGGAACAGTGTAATGAATAGGTAAAGTACTGTAGCCATGGAACAGTGTAATGAATAGGTAAAGTACTGTAGCCATGGAACAGTGTAATGAATAGGTAAAGTACTGTAGCCATGGAACAGTGTAATGAATAGGTAAAGTACTGTAGCCATGGAACAGTGTAATGAATAGGTAAAGTACTGTAGCCATGGAACAGTGTAATGAATAGGTAAAGCTGTAGCCATGGAACAGTGTAATGAATAGGTAAAGTACTGTAGCCATGGAACAGTGTAATGAATAGGTAAAGTACTGTAGCCATGGAACAGTGTAATGAATAGGTAAAGTACTGTAGCCATGGAACAGTGTAATGAATAGGTAAAGTACTGTAGCCATGGAACAGTGTAATGAATAGGTAAAGTACTGTAGCCATGGAACAGTGTAATGAATAGGTAAAGTACTGTAGTATTAAAGAACATGTTCTCAAGTGGCTGGTTAAATAAAACACTAACACACACAGAGACCTTAAACACTAACACACACAGAGACCTTAAACACTAACACTAAAACACACACACACAGACCTTAAACACTAACACACACAGAGACCTGAAACACTAACACACACAGAGACCTGAAACACTAACACACACAGAGACCTGAAACACTAACACACACAGAGACCTTAAACACTAACACACACACACACACACACAGACCTGAAACACCAACACACACAGAGACCTTAAACACTAACACACACACACACACAGACCTGAAACACTAACGCAGACAATCACACAGACCTGAAACACACACACACAGAGACCTGAAACACACACACACAGAGACCTGAAACAGTAACACACACACAGAGACCTGAAACACTAACACACACACAGAGACCTGAAACACTAACACACACACACACACACACACACACACACACACACCTTAAACACAACACACACAGAGACACACACACTAAAACACACACACACCACACACACACACACACACACAGACCTTAAACACTAACACACACACAGACCTTAAACACTAACACACACAGAGACCTTAAACACTAACACTAAAACACAGAGACCTTAAACACTAACACACACAGAGACCTTAAACACTAACACACACACAGACCTTAAACACCAACACACACAGAGACCTGAAACACTAACACACACACACACACACACACACACACACAGACACTAACACACACACTAACACACACACACACACACAACAGAAAAACACTAACACACACACAGACCTTAAACACTAACACAGAGACCTTAAACACTAACACTAAAACACACACACACACAGACCTTAAACACAACACACACACAGAACTGAAACACTAACACACACACACACACACACACACAGACCTGAAATACTACACACACACAGAACAGAAAAACTACACACACACACACACACACAGACCTGAAACACACACACACACACACACACACACACACACACATACACATACACACACTCACAGACCTGAAACAGGAACCCACAAACATACTCAAAGACCTGGTAACTTATTCAGTTTCTTAAGAACACAGTTATTATTAGGTTTAGGGGGTTATTTATTATTACTATTTTTGTTATTATATAATCACCTGGTACACGCCGGGGACACGATAAGAGTCACTGGCAGGGAATTCGTAACAACTCCTGTGAAGTGTGTGTGTGTGTGTTGGGGGAGGGTTGTTCCATCCTGTTAAGTACTACAGGAAATGACTAGCTATCCCAGTTAATACTCACGTATCAGCGTCTAGTAAAAGTACCATCTATGCAATCAAATGCATTCCTTTCTATAGCGTCCCCTAACCCTAACCCCCTCAGCAGCTACATCAACACAAGGCACAGAATGACACAGAACCATCTGGAGAAAGTCAGACATTCAATCAAAAAAGTTACTGGAAAATGTCTGGAAATACAATAAAAAACATTGTTATTAAATATTCAGAAAGTTTATCAAAGTTTTGCAATAGCCTCAATACTCATGATGCCGATTTAGATTTAATAAAGCACAATAACTTAGGAAAACATACCTAGTCTGTTATCACTGACAATGTCCAATAGCCTACTAAATAAATACACAGCATATATGAAGCATATTGATATGCAGTGCATTCGGAACGTATTCAGACCCCTTCACTTTTTCCACATTTTGCCACTTTACAGTTTTATTCTAAAATGGATTCAACAGTGTTCTCCCCCTCATCTAAACACCCCATAATGACATCACAATACCCCATAATGACATCACAATACCCCATAATGACATCACAATACCCCATAATGACAAAACGAAAATATGTTTTTAGAAATGTTTGCATTTTTTAAAATATAAAACACTGAAATATCAGGTATTCAGACCCTTTACTCAGTACTTTGTTGAAGCAACTTTGGCAGTGATTACAGCCTCTAGTCTTCTTGGGTAGATGCTACAAGCTTGGCACATCTGTATTTAGGGGGGGTTTCTCCCATTGTTCTCTGTGGATCCTCTCAAGCTCTGTCAGGTTGGATGGGGAGCATCGCTGCACAGCTATTTTCAGGTCTCCCCAGAGATGTTAGATCGCATTCAGGTCTGGGCTCTGGGTGGGCCACTTAAGGACATTCAGAGACTTGTCCTGAAGCCACTCCTTCGTTGTCTTGGCTGTGTGCATAGGGTTGTTGTCCTGTTGGAAGGTGAACCTTCGCCCCCAGTCTGAGGTCCTGAGTACGCTGAGTGAGCTGGAGCTGGTTTTCATCAAGGATCTCTCTGTACTTTGCTCCATTCATCTTTCCCTCAATCCTGACTAGTCTCCCAGTCCCTGCCGCTTCCATCACCATGCTTCACCATAGGGTTGGTATTGGCCAGGTGATGAGCTGTGCCTGGATTCCTCCAGACGTGACCATTGGCATTCAGTCCAAAGAGTTCAATCTTGGTTTCATCAGACCAAGGAATCAATTATCGCATGGTCTGAGAGTCCTTTAGGTGCCTTTTGGCAAACTCCAAGCGGACTGTCATGTTCCTTTTACTGAGGAGTGGCTTCCATCTGGCCACTCTAGCATAAATGCCTGATTGGTGGAATGCTGTAGAGATGGTTGTCCTTCTGGAAGGTTCTCCCATCTCCACAGAGGAACTCTGGAGATCTGTCAGATTAACCATCGGGTTCTTGGTCACCTCCTTGACCAATGCCCTTCTTCCACGCTTCAAGATTGCTTCAATCACGTGGACTGGGACATGTTCCGGATAGCCTCAGACAACAACATTGATGTATATGCTGATTCAGTGTGCGAGTTTATTAGCAAGTGCATCGGTGATGTTGTACCCATGGCGACTATTAAAACCTTCCCAAACCAGAAACCATGAATTGATGCAGCATTCGCGCAAAACTTAAAGCGCAAACCACTGCTTTTAACTAGGGCAAGGCAACCGGAAACATGACCGAATACAAACAATGTAGCTATACAAACAATGTAGCTATTCCCTCCACAAGGCAATCAAACAAGCTAAGCATCAGAAAGAAAAACCAGCCCCGTCGCAGACCACGATGTCTTGTTCCCAGACAGACTTAACAACTTCTTAGCTCGCTTTGAGGACAATACAGTGCCACTGACACTGCCCGCTACAAAAACCTGCGGGCTCTCCTTCACTGCAGCAGACATGAGTAAAACATTTAAACGTGTTAACCCTCGCAGGGCTGCCGGCCCAGATGGCATTCCTAGCCTTATCCTCAGAGCATGCGCAGACCAGCTGACTGGTGTGTTTACGGACATATTCAAGCAATCCCTATCCCAGTCTGCTGTTCCCACATGCTTCAAGAGGGCCACCATTGTTCCTGTTCCCAAGAAAGCTAAGGTAACTGTGCTAAACTAGTATCTCCCCGTAGCACTCACTTCCGTCATCATGAAGTGCTTTGAGAGACTAGACAAGGATCATATCACCTCCACCCTACCTGACACCCTAGACCCACTCCAATTTGCTTACTGCCCCAAAAGGTCCACAGACAACGCAATCTCAACCACACTGCACACTGCCCTAACCCATCTGGACAAGAGGAATACCGATGTAAGAATGCTGTTCATTGACTACAGCTCAGCATTTAACACCATTGCATCTTCCAATCTCATCATTAAACTCGAGACCCTGGGTCTCAACCCCGCCCTGTGCAACTGGGTCCTGGACTTTCTGACGGGACGCCCCCAGGTGGTGAGGATAGCAAACAACATCATAGCAAACAACATCTCCACCCTGCTGATCCTCAACACTGGGGACCCACAAGGGTGCGTTCTCAGCCCTCTCCTGTACTCCCTGTTCACCCATGACTGCGTGGCCAAGCACGCCTCCAACTCAATCATAAAGTTTGCAGACGACACTACAGTGGTAGGCTTGATTACCAACAACGACGAGACGGCCTACAGGGAGGTGAGGGCCCAGGGAGGTGAGGGCCCTGGGAGTGTCAGGAAAATAATCTCACACTCAACATCAACAAAACAAAGGAGATGATTGTGGACTTCAGGAAACAGCAGAGTGAGCATCCCCCTATCCACATCGATGGGACAGTAGTGGAGAGGGTAGTTAATTTTAAGTTGCACATCCCGGACAAACTGAATTGGTCCACCCACACAGACAGCGTGGTGAAGAAGGCGCAAAAGCGCCTCAGGAGGCTGAAGCAATTTGTCTTGTCACCAAAAACACTCACAAACTTTTACAGATGCACAATCGAGAGCATCCTGTCGGGCTGTATCATTGCCTGGTATGGCAACTGCTCTGCGCACAACCATAAGGCTCTCCAGTGGGTTGTGAGGTCTGCACAACACATCACAGGGGGCAAACTACCTGCCCTGCAGAACACCTGCACCACCCGATGTCACAGGAAGGCCATAAAGATCATCAAGTACAACAACCACCCGAGCCACTGCCTGTTCACCCCACTATCATCCAGAAGGGGAGGTCAGTACAGCATCAAAGCTGGGACCGAGAGATTGAAAAAGAGTGGCTGCTGCCAACATACGGACTGAAATCTCTAGCCACTTAATAATTAAAAATTGGATGTAATAAATGTATTACTAGTCACTATAAATATACCACTTTATATGATGTTTACATACCCTACACTACTCATCTCATATGTATATACTGTACTCTATACCATCTACTGCATCTTGCCTATGCCGTTCGGCCATCACTCATCCATATATTTATATGTACATATTCTTAATCATTCCTTTACACTTGTGTGTATAAGGTAGTTGTTGTGAAATTGTTGGATTACTTTTTAGATATAACTGCATATAACTGATAATATAATACATATACTGATACAAATACTGATACATATAACTTCGCTTCACTCGCAATAACATCTGCTAACCATGTGTATGTGACCAATAAAATTAGATTTGATTTGATTCTCCCCGATCGCTAAGTTTGGCCCGGTGGCCAGCTCTCGGAAGAGTCTTGGTGATTCTGAACTTCTGCCATTTATGGAGGCAACTGTGTTCTAGGGGACCTTCAATGCAGCAGAAATATTCTTCTTCCCTTCCGAAGATCTATGCCTTGACATAATCCTATCTCGGAGCTCTACGTTTCTGTTTTATTTATTTGTCATTTATTTGTAATACATTTGCAAAATGTTCTAAAATCCTGTTTTTCCACATTTTATTACATCACAGCCTTTAAAATGTATGACATTTAAAAAAAAAAATCCTTATCAATCTACACACAATACCCCACAATGACATCACAATATCCGACAATGACATCACAATACCCCATAATGACATCACAATACCCCACAATGACATCACAATACCCCACAATGACAAAGCGAAAATGTAAAAGGTCTGAATACTTTCCGAATGCAATGTTGTGGTAGGCCTACTGTATTAATCAAATACTTGTTATTCATTACTCTGTAGGGATGTTTTATGAAAAGTAGTTTAGTGAGAATTTTTGCAACATCCATTGATGCAGTCCACATTATAGACCGGCGCATGCTGGGCCTTTTCACAGTGTTGTAACTTACTGGATAAATGAAGAGAGAAAGAAAAAGAAAGAGAGAGAGAGGGCCGAGCTGGAGTATTCCCTCCCTCTTTAAACTGTTCCAAGAGGAGAAATCTATCCTACTCTAGTCAGAGAGATGTTATGAAATCTATCCTACTCTAGTCAGAGAGATGTTATGAAATCTATCCTACTCTAGTCAGAGAGATGTTATGAAATCTATCCTACTCTAGTCAGAGAGATGTTATGAAATCTATCCTACTCTAGTCAGAGAGATGTTATGAAATCTATCCTACTCTAGTCAGAGAGATGTTATGAAATCTATCCTACTCTAGTCAGAGAGATGTTATGAAATCTA
The DNA here is from genome assembly GCF_018296145.1 of Oncorhynchus tshawytscha. Classification (NCBI taxonomy): domain Eukaryota; kingdom Metazoa; phylum Chordata; class Actinopteri; order Salmoniformes; family Salmonidae; genus Oncorhynchus; species Oncorhynchus tshawytscha. The sequence goes on along the minus strand of NC_056440.1, from coordinate 1,572,013 downwards.
TCCTACTCTAGTCAGAGAGATGTTATGAAATCTATCCTACTCTAGTCAGAGAGATGTTATGAAATCTATCCTACTCTAGTCAGAGAGATGTTATGAAATCTATCCTACTCTAGTCAGAGAGATGTTATGAAATCTATCCTACTCCAGTCAGAGAGATGTTATGAAATCTATCCTACTCTAGTCAGAGAGATGTTATGAAATCTATCCTACTCTAGTCAGAGAGATGTTATGAAATCTATCCTACTCTAGTCAGAGAGATGTTATGAAATCTATCCTACTCTAGTCAGAGAGATGTTATGAAATCTATCCTACTCTAGTCAGAGAGATGTTATGAAATCTATCCTACTCTAGTCAGAGAGATGTTATGAAATCTATCCTACTCCAGTCAGAGAGATGTTATGAAATCTATCCTACTCTAGTCAGAGAGATGTTGTGAAATCTATCCTACTCTAGTCAGAGAGATGTTATGAAATCTATCCTACTCTAGTCAGAGAGATGTTATGAAATCTATCCTACTCTAGTCAGAGAGATGTTGTGAAATCTATCTTACTCTAGTCAGAGAGATGTTATGAAATCTATCCTACTCTAGTCAGAGAGATGTTATGAAATCTATCCTACTCTAGTCAGAGAGATGTTATGAAATCTATCCTACTCTAGTCAGAGAGATATTATGAAATCTATCCTACTCTAGTCAGAGAGATGTTATGAAATCTATCCTACTCCAGTCAGAGAGATGTTATGAAATCTATCCTACTCTAGTCAGAGAGATGTTATGAAATCTATCCTACTCTAGTCAGAGAGATGTTGTGAAATCTATCTTACTCTAGTCAGAGAGATGTTATGCCAAATGCTAAGAAATAAACAAACAAATAAACAAATTAACTTTGTGTTTTTGCACCATAGGAAAAACATTTAATAAAAATGTAAAGCCCTAATTTGACAAATTGTGCAATCCTTAATAAATGACTATAAATCAATGAAAAATGTAATGATAATAATGGTGGTTACAATGTAATAATATGAATATTACTGAACAATAGGCTAGAATAACTTTAGTTAACTTTTGCACCATAATTAGACTCTGCTGCAGTAGAGAAGAGGGCCGTCCTAAATGCTGTTGTTATTTTGCACCATAATTAGACTCTGCTGCAGTAGAGAAGAGGGCCGTCCTAAATGCTGTTGTTATTTTGCAGTCAATGAAAGCCTTTTCTTCCTACTGTATTGTCAGAGGCGAGTCGATGAACTTCCCAGTGACTCTGGTGCTTCGTGTCAACAGGCATCTTTCGAATCTTCAAATCATTTCAATAGAAAATAAAACGTAATGGAATCTACAAAAATTTGATCAATTAGTAATTGAACATCTCCCAAACATGAACATTGACCTCACTGTATTACTCATATTAAAACATATATTGGCATATATATACATATATATTATAATATTTAATATTTTTGGGGGGGGAAAGCATTTTCAAATGTTGAGCATTAATTAAAATAATAATGTAGGCCTACATATTATGAAGATATGTTTGTGTTTATATTCATCTTAAACTTCAGTCTATATTTGGGGAGGGGTGAGGTGAGGGGTGAGGTGAGGGGTGAGGAGGGGGGGTGAGGTGAGGGGTGAGGTGGGGGTGAGGTGAGGGGTGAGGAGGGGGTGAGGTGAGGGGTGAGGAGGGGGTGAGGAGGGGGGGTGAGGTGAGGGGTGAGGTGAGGGGTGAGGAGGGGGTGAGGTGAGGGGTGAGGTGAGGGGTGAGGAGGGGGTGAGGTGAGGGGGGTGAGGTGAGGGGTGAGGTGAGGTGAGGGGTGAGGAGGGGGTAAGGTGAGGGGTGAGGTGAGGGGTGAGGTGAGGTGAGGGGTGAGGAGGGGGGTGAGGTGAGGGGTGAGGAGGGGGAGAGTAAAAGGGTTGATTTATCAGTGACAGATGTGTTTGACAACAGTCAGTTAATAAACCGAGCCACTGCTCCATTCAACCAGTTAAACTGAGTCACTGCTCCATTCAACCAGTTAAACTGAGTCACTGCTCCATTCAACCAGTTAAACTGAGTCACTGCTCCATTCAACCAGTTAAACTGAGTCACTGCTCCATTCAACCAGTTAAACTGAGTCACTGCTTCATTCAACCAGTTAACCCAAGTCACTGCTTCATTCAACCAGTTAAACTGAGTCACTGCTTCATTCAACCAGTTAACCCAAGTCACTGCTTCATTCAACCAGTTAAACTGAGTCACTGCTCCATTCAACCAGTTAAACTGAGTCACTGCTTCACTCAACCAGTTAAACTGAGTCACTGCTTCACTCAACCAGTTAAACTGAGTCACTGCTTCATTCAACCAGTTAACCCGAGTCACTGCTTCATTCAGCCAGTTAAACTGAGTCACTGCTTCATTCAGCCAGTTAATCTGAGTCACTGCTCCATTCAACCAGTTAAACTGAGTCACTGCTTCATTCAGCCAGTTAACCTGAGTCACTGCTTCATTCAGCCAGTTAAACTGAGTCACTGCTTCATTCAACCAGTTAAACTGAGTCACTGCTTCGTTCAACCAGTTGAACTGAGTCACTGCTTCATTCAGCCAGTTAAACTGAGTCACTGCTTCATTCAACCAGTTAAACCAAGTCACTGCTTCATTCAGCCAGTTAAACTGAGTCACTGCTTCATTCAGCCAGTTAATCTGAGTCACTGCTTCATTCAACCAGTTAAACTGAGTCACTGCTTCATTCAACCAGTTAAACTGAGTCACTGCTTCACTCAGCCAGTTAAACTGAGTCACTGCTCCATTCAGCCAGTTAAACTGAGTCACTGCTCCATTCAACCAGTTAAACTGAGTCACTGCTTCATTCAACCAGTTAACCCAAGTCACTGCTTCATTCAACCAGTTAAACTGAGTCACTGCTTCATTCAACCAGTTAACCCAAGTCACTGCTTCATTCAACCAGTTAAACTGAGTCACTGCTCCATTCAACCAGTTAAACTGAGTCACTGCTTCACTCAACCAGTTAAACACACTGCTTCACTCAACCAGTTAAACTGAGTCACAGCTTCATTCAACCAGTTAACCCGAGTCACTGCTTCATTCAGCCAGTTAAACTGAGTCACTGCTTCATTCAGCCAGTTAATCTGAGTCACTGCTCCATTCAACCAGTTAAACTGAGTCACTGCTTCATTCAGCCAGTTAACCTGAGTCACTGCTTCATTCAGCCAGTTAAACTGAGTCACTGCTTCATTCAACCAGTTAAACTGAGTCACTGCTTCGTTCAACCAGTTGAACTGAGTCACTGCTTCATTCAGCCAGTTAAACTGAGTCACTGCTTCATTCAACCAGTTAAACCAAGTCACTGCTTCATTCAGCCAGTTAAACTGAGTCACTGCTTCATTCAGCCAGTTAATCTGAGTCACTGCTTCATTCAACCAGTTAAACTGAGTCACTGCTTCATTCAACCAGTTAAACTGAGTCACTGCTTCACTCAGCCAGTTAAACTGAGTCACTGCTTCATTCAGCCAGTTAAACTGAGTCACTGCTCCATTCAACCAGTTAAACTGAGTCACTGCTTCATTCAGCCAGTTAAACTGAGTCACTGCTTCATTCAACCAGTTAAACCGAGTCACTGCTTCACTCAACCAGTTAAACCGAGTCACTGCTTCATTCAGCCAGTTAAACTGAGTCACTGCTTCATTCAGCCAGTTAAACGGAGTCACTGCTTCATTCAACCAGTTAAACTGAGTCACTGCTTCATTCAGCCAGTTAAACGGAGTCACTGCTTCATTCAACCAGTTAAACCGAGTCACTGCTTCATTCAGCCAGTTAAACTGAGTCACTGCTTCATTCAACCAGTTAAACTGAGTCACTGCTTCATTCAACCAGTTAAACTGAGTCACTGCTTCATTCAACCAGTTAAACGGAGTCACTGCTTCATTCAACCAGTTAAACTGAGTCACTCCTTCATTCAACCAGTTAAACTGAGTCACTGCTTCATTCAGCCAGTTAAACGGAGTCACTGCTTCATTCAACCAGTTAAACGGAGTCACTGCTTCACTCAACCAGTGAATTACTGACTTGCAGCATAAAGAAGACCTCTGCAGAAGTCTGACAACACTCCTTTCCCAACTCTGTCAGCCTGAAAACAATTCTACATGACCGGTTGTTTTAGACATAGTGCATTGTAAAGGCCTATAGATATTCTATATAAAGATAAATTAACCTTGTGTAGATATGCTGAAGTATGAGGCAATAAAACTGCAACCAGTGAATTGAAACTAAAAGACTATTTCCTGAAAGTGTCGTCTGCAAAACTTGAGTCTGTTCCATATCTGGTTAACTTGGCATGGCCCGCAGCTGGGTTGATGTTTGGGATGGTCGCGCAGCCCAAGGCCTTTGATTGGAGAGAACGATCAGTAGATAAATAAACAGGTCTATCTGGAAGCAAGTCAAATCTTTAACCCCCAAAACAGGGCAAAACGTTCCTTTTGTGTTGCTTTTTGAAAGACACCAAAATGTCAATGTTTATTCCTTCTGGTAAACAGGACTATTTAGAAAGCGAGAGCAGCAACAACACTCCAAGCTCCTCCTGACGTAACAGTAGCCCTGTTTCAATGCTACAAGTTACAATCCAGGCTGCGTGGGTTATTTGTGTTTTATATCGAACGGTCAACAAGATTAGTAAATAACTAGTAACCCATTTCCATGTTCTCCAAAATAGTGAGTCAATATAACAGAAAAGCAGTTTGTCAACAGTCACGTTAGGGTGAATGAACAAACAGAACAACAGTAACATTAGGGTGAATGAACAAACAGAACAACAGTAACATTAGGGTGAATGAACAAACAGAACAACAGTAACATTAGGGTGAATGAACAAACAGAACAACAGTAACATTAGGGTGAATGAACAAACAGAACAACAGTAACATTAGGAACAACAGTAACATGAATGAACAAACAGAACAACAGTAACATTAGGGTGAATGAACAAACAGAACAACAGTAACATTAGGGTGAATGAACAAACAGAACAACAGTAACATTAGGGTAACAAACAGAACAACAGTAACATTAGGGTGAATGAACAAACAGAACAACAGTAACATTAGGGTGAATGAACAAACAGAACAACAGTAACATTAGGGTGAATGAACAAACAGAACAACAGTAACATTAGGGTGAATGAACAAACAGAACAACAGTAACATTAGGGTGAATGAACAAACAGAACAACAGTAACATTAGGGTGAATGAACAAACAGAACAACAGTAACATTAGGGTGAATGAACAAACAGAACAACAGTAACATTAGGGTGAATGAACAAACAGAACAACAGTAACATTAGGGTGAATGAACAAACAGAACAACAGTAACATTAGGGTGAATGAACAAACAGAACAACAGTAACATTAGGGTGAATGAACAAACAGAACAACAGTAACATTAGGGTGAATGAACAAACAGAACAACAGTAACATTAGGGTGAATGAACAAACAGAACAACAGTAACATTAGGGTGAATGAACAAACAGAACAACAGTAACATTAGGGTGAATGAACAAACAGAACAACAGTAACATTAGGGTGAATGAACAAACAGAACAACAGTAACATTAGGGTGAATGAACAAACAGAACAACAGTAACATTAGAATGAACAAACAGAACAACAGTAACATTAGGGTGAATGAACAAACAGAACAACAGTAACATTAGGGTGAATGAACAAACAGAACAACAGTAACATTAGGGTGAATGAACAAACAGAACAACAGTAACATTAGGGTGAATGAACAAACAGAACAACAGTAACATTAGGGTGAATGAACAAACAGAACAACAGTAACATTAGGGTGAATGAACAAACAGAACAACAGTAACATTAGGGTGAATGAACAAACAGAACAACAGTAACATTAGGGTGAATGAACAAACAGAACAACAGTAACATTAGGGTGAATGAACAAACAGAACAACAGTAACATTAGGGTGAATGAACAAACAGAACAACAGTAACATTAGGGTGAATGAACAAACAGAACAACAGTAACATTAGGGTGAATGAACAAACAGAACAACAGTAACATTAGGGTGAATGAACAAACAGAACAACAGTAACATTAGGGTGAATGAACAAACAGAACAACAGTAACATTAGGGTGAATGAACAAACAGAACAACAGTAACATTAGGGTGAATGAACAAACAGAACAACAGTAACATTAGGGTGAATGAACAAACAGAACAACAGTAACATTAGGGTGAATGAACAAACAGAACAACAGTAACATTAGGGTGAATGAACAAACAGAACAACAGTAACATTAGGGTGAATGAACAAACAGAACAACAGTAACATTAGGGTGAATGAACAAACAGAACAACAGTAACATTAGGGTGAATGAACAAACAGAACAACAGTAACATTAGGGTGAATGAACAAACAGAACAACAGTAACATTAGGGTGAATGAACAAACAGAACAACAGTAACATTAGGGTGAATGAACAAACAGAACAACAGTAACATTAGGGTGAATGAACAAACAGAACAACAGTAACATTAGGGTGAATGAACAAACAGAACAACAGTAACATTAGGGTGAATGAACAAACAGAACAACAGTAACACATGACATAATATGGAGCGTGTCATGAATGTAGGCTACGTCACCGAGCCAGTCAGTCTTACAGTGGAATTAGAGGGTTTTTCTGAACAGCGAATACATATTCTTATAAAGATTGAATCTTCTCTGGATTTATAGGCTTTAATAAACTATTCAGGTGCCTTAAAGAGACAAAATAACACAGCACTTACTTTAAATCCTGAACTTTTTTCCTGATGTTTTTGACAGGAATCATATTTATTCAACATTTATATTGAAAGTTTGGATGTGACATTGACACATCCCACTAGGCTCACACTGGTTGAATCAACATTGTTTCAACATCATTGAACCAACGTGGAATAGACGTTGAATTGACGTCTGTCCCCAGGGAAATATAGGATTAATAAATTACTTTAAAAAATGCATTTATTTACCAATATACAATATGTACAAGTCCACCATATAGTTTCATTAAATACATAGAGATGGCCATCAGTCACCCAATATCAATGATATTATGTTAAAATATTAAAATATAGGCAGTGAACTGTTTTTTATAAAAACCTTGCATTGTTTAATCTCTGTGTAACAAAATAGAACCGCATCTGTTGACATGTAGTATATACATGGACTACAGCAGGCCTGATGTGACATGTAGTATATATATGGGCTAAAGCAGGCCTGATGTGACATGTAGTATATACATGGACTACAGCAGGCCTGATGTGACATGTAGTATAGAAATGGACTACAGCAGGCCTGATGTGACATGTAGTATAGAAATGGACTACAGCAGGCCTGATGTGACATGTAGTATAGAAATGGACTACAGCAGGCCTGATGTGACATGTAGTATATATATGGACTACAGCAGGCCTGATGTGACATGTAGTATAGAAATGGACTACAGCAGGCCTGATGTAACATGTAGTATATATATGGACTACAGCAGGCCTGATGTGACATGTAGTATATATATGGACTACAGCAGGCCTGATGTGACATGTAGTATAGAAATGGACTACAGCAGGCCTGATGTAACATGTAGTATATATATGGACTACAGCAGGCCTGATGTGACATGTAGTATATATATGGACTACAGCAGGCCTGATGTGACATGTAGTATAGAAATGGACTACAGCAGGCCTGATGTGACATGTAGTATAGAAATGGACTACAGCAGGCCTGATGTAACATGTAGTATATATATGGACTACAGCAGGCCTGATGTGACATGTAGTATAGAAATGGACTACAGCAGGCCTGATGTGACATGTAGTATATATATGGACTACAGCAGGCCTGATGTGACATGTAGTATATATATGGGCTACAGCAGGCCTGATGTGACATGTAGTATATACATGGACTACAGCAGGCCTGATGTGACATGTGGTATATATATGGACTACAGCAGGCCTGATGTGACATGTAGTATATACATGGACTACAGCAGGCCTGATGTGACATGTAGTATAGAAATGGACTACAGCAGGCCTGATGTGACATGTAGTATAGAAATGGACTACAGCAGGCCTGATGTGACATGTAGTATAGAAATGGACTACAGCAGGCCTGATGTAACATGTAGTATATGCATGGACTACAGCAGGCCTGATGTGACATGTAGTATATACATGGACTACAGCAGGCCTGATGTGACATGTAGCATAGAAATGGACTACAGCAGGCCTGATGTGACATGTAGTATATAATTGGACTACAGCAGGCCTGATGTGACATGTAGTATATAAATGGGCTACAGCAGGCCTGATGTGACATGTAGTATAGAAATGGACTACAGCAGGACTTATGTGACATGTAGTATAGAAATGGACTACAGCAGGCCTGATTTGACATGTAGTATAGAAATGGACTACAGCAGGCCTGATGTGACATGTAGTATAGAAATGGAATACAGCAGGCCTGATGTGACATGTAGTATAAACATGGACTACAGCAGGCCTGATGTGACATGTAGTATAGAAATGGACTACAGCAGGCCTGATGTGACATGTAGTATATACATGGACTACAGCAGGCCTGATGTGACATGTAGTATAGAAATGGACTACAGCAGGCCTGATGTGACATGTAGTATATAAATGGACTACAGCAGGCCTGATGTGACATGTAGTATAGAAATGGTCTACAGCAGGCCTGGATGTCCATGTCTCCATTTCTGATTGTTTTTTTAAATAAAGGACATTTTTCTTCAGGCCAGTGATACAACAAGGTTCCATGATGTTATTGAATATAATATTTGCATAGAAAATACTAACTGGATTCGATATCTTTCAGTACAGAAAAAAGTCATTCTTTAAAAAAAGCAAGTTTGGTTATGTAACAAATATTACATTTGCTCTTCTTTGGAGTAGTAACTTCTTCCTTCAATAGCATTGGGCCAGACTGACTGGCGTCTGTTTGGAAAGGCAAGAGTTTCAACTTGGTCTGAACAACTGTCTGAGTTTGTAAGGCCATCAATGTGTTTATCTGAACAACAGTCTGATATATACATATATATGTTTTACTATGAGGAGAGTTTAAAGAAGAGGCACTAGTAGAATCAGGACAGATGCAGTCACCGTTGTCACAACACCACAGGTTCCCACAGCAGAGCCACCTGAACCGGCGCTCCTCCCCACGAACTCTGGTTCTGACACCGGGAAGTCCCCATCATCTTCCTCGTAGTCCTCTGACCCGCTGCCGTCCTCCACCGTCACAGGAGCTTCGAAGCACAGGTTCTTCATGCTAATCTTGACATACTCGCAGATGGTCCTCTCGGTCCCGTCGCACACGCATGAATCCAACAGCTCCGCTTTGGGTATTTTGCGCATGTCTGCAATCACATTCCGACAAGCATTCGTGCAAGTTGCCCCGCTGAAAAGCTTCCCGCAGTAGATTAAATAGTCTCGCATGGCAGAGCTGCACGGCTGGTCTCTTTCACACTGCATCCGGGCCTCGGTGCAGCCCATGTTGCTAGTCCTGGGGAGGCACGGCTCGATGGCCCGCTTGGTGTTCCGGCAGATGGGGTCCGAAGCACAGCTGCAGTCCTCAAGCGCAGGCCCGTTCTTCGTCAGGTTGAGCTGCACCAGAGAGGAGATGCAGTGACTGGGACACCTCTTCCTGTCCCCTCTCAGAACAGCAGCGCACGCCTGCATGTACTGTCCATATGCGTAATGGCACCCAGGCTCAGTCTGACAGTTCATGATGGCCTGCCAGCAGATTAACCTGCGGCTGTGGGAGGAGGATGCCACCGATAAGCAGCCCAAAAACAAAAACACACAACCGACAGGCCACACCAACATGCGGGAGCTGTGAGCCAAAGCCTCAAAACTGGCCATTTTAGTGATGGCTGTGACTGAAAGGATAAAATTACACCAGCTTGATCCCTACGTATTTCATACTTCCAAAGACTGCACTAGACATAAAATATCAACATTTCAAGATAGGTAGTGTGTAAAGAGCAGAGCAGACTGCTGTACAGATCCCGTTCTGAAGTAGCTTCACTGCTCTGTTTGAAAACTCCGTCAAAAGTGGTTGGAAGAAAGTTATCCATAAGTGCCCAAATAAAATGAAAACAAACCGTTTTTGAACAAAAAGCACACAACTGTTGGTTACCCATTGGTTTATTCCATTCCAGTATTTGTAGTGGAACCCCTCGGCTGCCTCAGCTCCTGTGCTTTCCTGATCTCGTCTTCCACTATTCTAGCAGCCGCTTCCCGTCCCCTCTCTCCTCTCCGTGGACAGAGCTGAGCGTTCAATGAGTCCGTCCATAGGCTATAAGGAGCTATTACTCCGCAGAGACTGTACGTCCACGAGACAGCGCTAATCACCGGTAATTACGTATACATAGGAACACAAACAAGTATCAGAGGAAAACAGAAACTCTGCTTCTCCCAAAGTGGTCTCTCTCTCTCGCTCTCTCTCTCTTGCTCCGTTTGTCTTTTTCTACCCCCCCCTCCCCTCCCCTCCCCTGTTGGCCCTCGCTGCCAAACTTCAGCAGCTTTCTTTTCTATTGGCCAGCCGCCTGTTGTAAATGTCGTCGGGCCATGGGCGGGACTCTGGGGGTGGAGTTTTGGGAACATTGGCTCATTCCTCCTCATTCCCTCTCTCCAAACGATCAACTGCAGAGAGGACAGAGGATCAAAGCGTTGAACCAATGACCTCGCTTCGTGCATAATTAACAAGTTATTCTACAGTCACGGATAGGCCGATGCTATAGTATAAGCATAGATAGGAAATAAACATAATAATTGGTGCAAAGTTTTCTTTGTCAAAAGGAGGGTTGCAGCTGCAGATATGGGGTGCTCTGCATAACATAAAACACACACACAGAAAACCAACAAATAACAATATTTACTGGAAATGTGATGGATTAGTTAGATAAAAGGTCAACGGCAGCTGCGGCAACAGAGCAACACAGCAAAAGCTAAGAAAACTATGCAAAAAGTAAAACATATTTGAACCAAGTTTCAACTACAGTGAGCTATGGGGGACTGAGTCAGTATCAATCTTGCGAACTTCATAGTCAAGTAAACTAAAACGGGCCTATTGCAACGGACATTGGCCAATGTACTAACACAAGAAAATCTCTGCTTAAAAGATCAATATGCTTAAAATCACTCGCACAGCTGATCTGCAACCATCACTAACCACTGGGATTTATATAATTTACTAGACTAAAGGGGATTTATATCATTTCCTAGACTAAAGGGGATTTAGATCCTAGACTAAAAGGGATTTATATCCTTTACTAGACTAATGGGGATTTAGATCCTATACTAGACTAATGAGGATTTAAATCCAATACTAGACTAATGAGGATTTAGATCCTATATTAGACTAATGGCGATTTAGATCCAATACTAGACTAATGGGGATTTAGATCCAATACTAGACTAATGGGGATTTAGATCCTTAATTAGACTAAGGCTGATTTGGATATTTTACTAGACTATCAAGTTAAAGTAGATATCTTATCTATCTATCTTAGCTTGCATGCCTGCTTGCAAAGTTGGTAGCCTTTTTAAAGCAAGCAACAAACTGAATGTACTGAATAAGACTCACATTCCATTCCATCTATTGCTCAGATTTGAGCAGAGAAGCAGAGAAGCAGAGAAGCGTATTTAGTTTCTTTAAAAAAGAACCGCCAGTGAGGAAGTTACAGACAACTCAACTCCTTTATATGCCGAAAATATACAGTACCTGTCAAAAGTTTAGACACACCTACTCATTCAGGTTTTTTTCTTTATTTTATTATTTTTTACATTGTAGAATAATAGTGAAAACATAACAACTATGAGATCACACATATGGATTCATGTAGTAACCAAAAAGTGTTGAACAAATCAACATATATTTTAGATTCTTCAAAGTAGCCACCCTTTGCCTTGATGAGAGCTTTGCACACACTTGATTCCACATGTGTGCCCTCACTTTCGAGCTTCAGCCCTCCTCCTTCCCCTCGGATCGCTCCAAAATAGCCTACCTCATCATGCTGATGTCTGGAAGGGCTCTCACCTGGGCTACCTCTGTATGGGAACAGCAGCTGGCCATATGAGCATAGCCTGGAGGGGTTCGTGGGAGAGGTGAGGAAGGTCTTTGATGCCCTGTTCTCTGAAGGAGAAGCTGCCCGGAAGCTAATCCAGCTCTGGCAATACGCCAAAACGGTGGCCGACTGGTGGTGGATTTCCGTACATTGGCAGCAGAGAGTGTGTGGAATCCGGAAGCAACATGTTCCTGCACAGCGTCTCAGAGCAGGTAATCTTCTTAAGGTATAGGGGGCAGCATTTTCACTTTTGGATAAATAGTGTGCCCAATTTCAACTTACTACTACTCATGCCAGGAATATAAGATATGCATATTATCAGTAGATTTGGATAGAAAACACTCTGAAGTTTCTAGAACTGTTTGAATCATGTCTGTGAGTATAACAGAACTTATGTAGCAGGCAGAACCCAGAGGACTAACCGATCAGAATAAAAAATTTAAAAAAGTTTCTTTGCAGGATTGTCCGGACTTTCCACAATGCATGAATTGCTTTTCTTTTCTTGATTGGCTGGATGCAAGTTTCACCATCCAATTATCTCAGACCTACAGGAGGGTTCACCCTGCCAGACCGTGGTGATACGTTGGCACATGAGAATTGTTTGAATATGTCACATATTTGAAACATTCTTGCTTTCTATCCTTCTGTCTTTTGCAACCTGAGACATGAAACAGATAGGTGTGTGTATAGGCTCTCCCCAATTTATTCATATTTGACTAAATGGATAGTAGAAACACTTCATTTTTGTTCAACAACAGGTTTTTCTGATATTATTTTTTTGCGGGAGGTGTGACATCATTATGTTTAGCTGTTTTTTTATCAACACCAGATTGTTAAATGGAAACGTACCGTCGCTACGGTCACATCTGTTTTCTATGAAAACTTTCTAAATGTCGACAAAACAAATCACGGGACAAGTTAATGGAAACATAGCAACTATCGGTCTCCTAAATGGGACCATAGGGTTAAAAATAGTGAACAAAGTTAAAATGTATTTACTTTACATAGAGGCTCGTTTGGGACACTAATATGAATCATCATAACCAACCCAGATCAAAGGTGCAGGGGTGTAAAACAACAGCAGCACTACAAATCACTACAGGCATGAAGACTCAAGGAGAGGACAGAGAGGAGAGAGAGGACAGAGGTGACAGAGAGGAGAGAGAGGACAGAGAGGACAGAGAGGAGAGAGAGGACAGAGAGGACAGAGAGGAGAGAGAGGAGAGAGAGGAGAGAGAGGACAGAGAGAACAGAGAGGAGAGAGAGGACAGAGAGAACAGAGAGGAGAGAGAGGAGAGAGAAGACAGACAGAGAGAAGACAGAGAGGACAGAGAGGAGAGACAGAGAGGACAGAGAGGACAGAGAGGAGAGAGAGGACAGAGAGGAGAGGACAGAGAGGAGAGACAGAGAGAGAGAAGACAGAGAGAGAGACAGAGAGGACAGAGAGAAGACAGAGAGGACAGAGAGGACAGAGAGGACAGAGAGAAGAGAGAGGACAGAGAGGAGAGAGAGGACAGAGAGGACAGAGAGAGGACAGAGAGGACAGAGAGGAGAGAGAGGACAGAGAGGAGAGAGAGGAGAGAGAGGACAGAGAGAAGAGAGAGGACAGAGAGAAGAGAGAGGACAGAGAGGAGAGAGAGGACAGAGAGGAGAGAGAGAGGAGAGAGAGGACAGAGAGGAGAGAGAGGACAGAGAGGAGAGAGAGGAGAGAGAGGACAGAGAGGAGAGAGAAGACAGAAAGGAGAAAGAGAGGTATTGTGATCTTGCAGGTTTTACTTGCAATTACTTATGTGGTTATTTTTTACCTAAATGACTGATGTACACATTTAATAAAAGAAAGGGGAAGAAGACAGAAAATTGAGGAGAGGGAGAAGACAGGTAGAGGGGAAGGGGTAGAGGAGAGGAGAGGGAGAAGACAGGTAGAGGGGAGGGGTAGAGGAGAGGAGAGGGAGAAGACAGGTAGAGGGGAAGGGGTAGAGGAGAGGGAGAAGACAGGTAGAGGGGAGCACAGTACAAAGGGTGTGTTGTGTTTGAGACAGCAGAACAGCTGATTCCTGGAATGTACCTTGAGCAGTGAGAAGCTCTCTCCCTCAGTTCCCTTAGTCTCACAACACAACAATGCTCTCAATGTCAGTTGTGAATGGGCAGAGCTGGGGCAGGCTGCTGGCTGGCCAGAGGATGGATGAAGGCTGGGGGATGGTCTTAGGTTCTAGCTGTCCAGAGGTTAGCTCCTGGCTGGGGGATGGTCTTAGGCTCTAGCTGCCTAGAGGCTGGCCACAGAATGGGGGATGGTCTTAGGTGCTGGTTGACTAGTGTAAATTCAACTGTAAATTTCGGTGTTCCTCAAGGTTCCGTTTTAGGACCACTATTGTTTTCACTATATATTTTACCTCTTGGGGATGTCATTCGAAAAGATAATGTTCACTTTCACTGCTATGCAGTTGACACACAGCTGTACATTTAAATGAAATATGGTGAAGCCCCAAAATTGCCCTCGCTAGAAGCATGTGTTTCAGACATAAGGAAGTGGATGGCTGCAAACTTTCTACTTTTAAACTCGGACAAAACAGAGATGCTTGTTCTAGGTCCCAAGAAACAAAGAGATCTTCTGTTGAATCTGACAATCAATCTTAATGGTTGTACAGTCCTCTCAAATAAAACTGTGAAGGACCTTGGCGTTACTCTGGACCCTGATCTCTCTTTTGAAGAACATATCAAGACTGTTTCAAGGACAGCTTTTCCATCTACGTAACGTTGCAAAAATCTGAAACTTTCTGTCAAAAATGATTTAGAAAAATGAATCCATGCTTTTGTCACTTCTAGGTTAGACTACTGCAATGCTCTACTTTCTGGCTACCCGGATAAAGCACTAAATAAACTTCAGTTAGTGCTAAATAAGTCTGCTAGAATCCTGACTAGAACCAAAAAATTTGATCATATTACTCCAGTGCTAGCCTCCCTACACTGGCTGTCAAGGCAAGGGCTGATTTCAAGGTTTTACTGCTAACCTACAAAGCATTACATGGGCTTGCTCCTACCTATCTCTCTGATTTGGTCCTGCGTACATACCTACACGCACGCTACGGTCACAAGACGCAGGCCTCCTAATTGTCCCTAGAATTTCTAAGCAAACAGCTGGGGGCAGGGCTTTCTCCTATAGAGCTCCACTTTTATGGAATGGTCTGCCTACCCATGTGAGAGACGCAAACTCGGTCTCAACCTTTAAGTCTTTACTGAAGACTCATCTCTTCAGTGGGTCATATGATTGAGTGTAGTCTGGCCCAGGAGTGTGAAGGTGAATGGAAAGGCTCTGGAGCAACGAACCGCCCCTGCTGTGTCTGCCTGACCGGTTTCCCTCTTTCCACTGGGATTCTCTGCCTCTAACCCTATTACAGGGGCTGAGTCACTGGCTTACTAGGGCTCTTTCATACCGTCCCTAGGAGGGGTGCATCACTTGAGTGGGTTGAGTCACTGATGGGATCTTCCTGTCTGGGTTGGCGCCCCCCCCTTGGGTTGTGCCGTGGCGGAGATCTTTGTGGGCTATACTCGGCCTTGTCTCAGGATGGTAAGTTGGTGGTTGAAGATATCCCTCTAGTGGAGTGGGGGCTGTGCTTTGGCAAAGTGGGTGGGGTTATATCCTTCCTGTTTGGCCCTGTCCGGGGGTGTCCTCGGATGGGGCCACAGTGTCTCCTGACCCCTCCTGTCTCAGCCTCCAGTATTTATGCTGCAGTAGTTTATGTGTTGGGGGGCTAGGGTCAGTTTGTTATATCTGGAGTACTTCTCCTGTCCTTTCCGGTGTCCTGTGTGAATTTAAGTATGCTCTCTCTAATTCTCTCTTTCTCTCTCTAGGAGGACCTGAACCCTAGGACCATGCCTCAGGACGACCTGACATGATGACTCCTTGCTGTCCCCAGTCCACCTGGCCGTGCTGCTGCTCCAGTTTCAACTGTTCTGCCTGTGATTATTATTATTTGACCATGCTGGTCATTTATGAACATTTGAACATCTTGGCCATGTTCTGTTATAATCTCCACCCGGCACAGCCAGAAGAGGACTGGCCACCCCACATAGCCTGGTTCCTCTCTAGGTTTCTTCCTAGGTTTTGGCCTTTCTAGGGAGTTTTTCTACACCTGCATTGCTTGCTGTTTGGGGTTTTAGGCTGGGTTTCTGTACAGCACTTGAGATATTTATTTATTTATTTATTTTACTAGGCAAGACAGTTAAGAACAAATTCTTATTTTCAATGACGGCCTAGGAACAGTGAGTTAACTGCCTGTTCAGGGGCAGAACGACAGATTTTGTACCTAGTCCAATGCTCTAACCACTAGGCTACCCTGCCGCCCCATATCCGCTGATGTACGAAGGGTTATATAAATACATTTGATTTGATTTGATTTGCTGGCTATAGGCTGGGGGATGGTCTTAGGTTCTAGCTTTCCAGAGGCTGGCTACAGGCTGGGGCATGGTCTTAGGTTCTAGCTGCCTAGGGGCTACAGGTTGGGGGGTGTTGGCTGGCAGAGGGCTGGGGGGCTGATGGATGAAATATGGGAACTCAATCCCCCTATAGCCATTAGAGCCTCTCTACCCCCATAGAAACACTACATGGGTTTCAACTAGACTCCTTTAACTGGATACCTCTTGTGTTGTCTTTGTGGTTCCAGATACATTAGTGAAGTTGTTGTTGTGAAATACCACTGATAATAGTAGGACTACTTTTAGTTAACTTTACAGATGATGACACAAACCTGGATAAATGTTGCTGATTGAGCTTTGTTCAAAGAACTCTCTTCAGTTGAGTGGTCTGGTTAATCTGGTCAGAACAATCTGAGGTATAGGAATAGATTCTCTCTATCTTTCTCTCAACATAACAAGCTTCCTAACATCCTGAAACACTTACACAACGCTTACACAACACTTACAGAAAGAACAGAAACTAATTCAGATAGCTTAAACTATTTCCCCTGGCAGTTGGTAGCACTATCAGCTAGTACCAGATGTGTGTGTGTGTGTGTGTGTCTGTGTGTGTGTGTGTGTGTTGTGACTTTGATGCTGCAGTTACAGTAAGTGTGCAAGTAGGATACGGTAACAAGCATGGGAGAGGTACACACACACACACACACACACACACACACACACACACACACACACACACACACACACACACACACACACACACACACACACAGAGAGAGAAGACCTGATAGAATGATAGAGAAGAATGATATCATTATTTAACATTAATAATGGTTTTGATGTCATTATTAAACATTATTACGGACTGGCTTTGTAATAATACATGCCATTTAGCAGACACTTTTAACCAAAGATGAGGGATGTGGATTCTCTTACTCTCCTTTTGGACTGTTGTCCAAAACCTTCAACTGAAGCTCTGAATGTGAAAACCAGGAGAGAATCCTGACAAAAAGTCATTATTTTATGAGCGGGGGAGTGAGGCTCTGCAGTGTGTCTGTGTCTGTGTGTGTGTGTGTGTGTGTGTGTGTCTGCAGCGTAGTCTGTAAAAAGGAAATATCAAACAATAGGAAATGAGTGGACACCCAAATAAAACAATCTGATAGAATGAGTGATATTTCTAATAGAATCCTATAGGATGATTGTATCATCTCAGAAACCTATTGGAATCCTATTGGACAACGTTTTTTCCTATTAAAAATGTGAAGAAATCCTATTGGATCATATAGTATTCTTGCAATCCTATAGGATGTTGTGTCACCTATATTATAATCCCATTAAAACTTTAATGAATTTTCTTAATTAACCCATTAAAAATTATAGTTTGATATCATTTGTTCCAGTACTATACAACATTAATTACAACATTTTCCGTTGATTGGAAATTGTCGTATATTTCTTTTGTTTACACTCACCAGCCACAATATGGGAGTGATTCAAGGCTGTAGGTTAATTTGCAGTATTTCAAGTTTAATATTGCACAGGATACACACCGTCCAACCGACAGTAAGAATGACCACCAGTACATCTTTTAAAACAAAACACAGTTGACTTGTTTGATTAGATTCTTATTCATGCAACTTATTGCCTTTGAATTACAATATGAAATACAATACTATATACAATGTTAGAATAACACATGATTTAGGGGGGATTTTCCCATTAGAATGCACAGCATTTTTTGTTGGGGAATAATCAGAATTGGTTGGTAACATAGGTAAGATGTTTTATATTCATCATATGTTTGTAAGTTACTTCTCATCCGAATGTTATTTTTGTATAATACTGTGGCGGGGTTACCTGTTCTAT
The DNA here is from genome assembly GCF_018296145.1 of Oncorhynchus tshawytscha. Taxonomy (NCBI): domain Eukaryota; kingdom Metazoa; phylum Chordata; class Actinopteri; order Salmoniformes; family Salmonidae; genus Oncorhynchus; species Oncorhynchus tshawytscha. The sequence continues at coordinate 1,553,591 of NC_056440.1, read as the reverse complement.
GTCAAGACTAAGTTGCATGGGCCGCAGAGAGGGGAGAGGTCAAAGTGTCATCATGTGTAAACATATCTTTTGCTCCACTGTGTCTGTGCCAGTCACTCCCTACTCTTCCCATCGGGGAGAGGAGGATGGCAGTGTCTGGAATCATTCTATGCTCTCCGTGAGTTTGTCCAGGATTGGTTGTATTTAGAATTGGTTGTATCTAAATGACAATTTGATATATGCCTGTTGATATGGAGGATTGGTTTATGGTTCTGGGGTTTGAGTAAGGAGACAAAGCTGAACGATTTATTATGTCTATGCTGTCTGACTATGTGTGTTCTTTGCTATTAAAGGATCTCAGTTGCAATGTAGAGGGGGCTCTCAGAGAATTCATTGATAGACACTGAATTGATCTGAGAGTCACAGGGTTGTGATAGAGCTCATATAATTAAAGATGGACTTTGATAACTAACTCTGACTTGTGTTGTGGTTTGCTCCCATGATTTGGTAAATAGAGGACATTTCCACGACACTTTACACTGCTTATATGCAAAAGTAAAAAGTAGAAGGAAAATATATGTTTAGGTACAGTAACACAAACATATGAGAATGTTAATTTAATGTATAAAGTCAGCTATGCATACAAATAAAATAATGATATGTCTTAATTGCTTGACCTTTTCTTACTTGTATAGTCATATTGATATATATTACTGCACGGGTGGACATAGATACACTGCACCTGCGATAACATCTGCAGAAGTGTGTACGTGACCAATAAACATTGATTTGAGGATGTTCCTTTACTCTCTTTAATACGTTGGGAGAGGAAAATAAAAACCCATCTCCCCTAACTCCTCCCAGCCCAGGGTTGTACCACCGCCTCTCCCTCCCCCCCAGAGCTGCCCCTCACCCTCCCTCCATCTCTAGAAGCTGCTCCCTACCCATCTTCCCTATCTCCATCTCTAGAAGCTGCTCCCCCACCATCCCTCCCCCAGAGCTTCCCCCTCCCTCCCTCCATCTCTAGAAGCTGCCCCCCACCCTCCCTCCCCCAGAGCTGCCCCCCACCATCTCCAGAAGCTGCCCCCCATCTTCCCTCACCCATCTCCAGAAGCTGCTCCCCCATCTTCCATCTTCCCTATCTCCATCTTCCCTATCTCCATCTAGAAGCTGCTCCCTACCCATCTTCCCTATCTCCATCTCTAGAAGCTGCTCCCTACCCATCTTCCCTATCTCCATCTCCAGAAGCTGCTCCCTACCCATCTTCCCTATCTCCATCTCCAGAAGCTGCTCCCTACCCATCTTCCCTATCTCCTTCTCTAGAAGCTGCTCCCTACCCATCTTCCCTATCTCCATCTCCAGAAGCTGCTCCCTACCCATCTTCCCTATCTCCATCTCCAGAAGCTGCTCCCTACTCATCTTCCCTCACTTCATCTCCAGAAGCTGCTCCCTACCCATCTTCCCTATCTCCATCTCCAGAAGCTGACGCCTACCCATCTTCCCTATCTCCATCTCCAGAAGCTGCTCCCTACCCATCTTCCCTCACTTCATCTCCAGAAGCTGCTCCCTACCCATCTTCCCTCACTTCATCTCCAGATGCTGCTCCCTACCCATCTTCCCTATCTCCATCTCTAGAAGCTGCTCAACGCACCCTCCCTCCCCCCAGAGCATACTGGGTAGAGGGGTTCCATACTGGGTCAAGGGGTTCCATCAAGGGGCGGCAGGGTAGCCTAGTGGTTAGAGTGTTGGACTAGTAACCGAAAGGTTGCAAGTTCAAATCCACGAGCTGACAAGGTACAAATCTGTTGTTCTGCCCCTGAACAGGCAGTTAACCCACTGTTCCTAGGCCGTCATTGAAAATAAGAATTTGTTCTTAATTGACTTGCCTAGTGAAATAAAGGTTAAAAAAAATAAAAAATACTGGGTCGAGGGGTTCCATACTGGATCAAGGGGTTCCATACTGGGTAGAGGGGTTCCATACTGGGTAGAGGGGTTCCATACTGGGTAGAGGGGTTCCATACTGGGGGTTCCATACTGGGTAGGGGTTCCATACTGGATCAAGGGGTTCCATACTGGGTAGAGAGGTTCCATACGAGTCGAGAGGTTCCATACTGGGTAGAGGGTTCCATACTGGGTCGAGAGGTTCCATACTGGGTAGAGGGTTCCATACTGGGTCGAGGGTTCCATACTGGGGTCGAGGGTTCCATACTGGGGTCGAGGGGTTCCATACTGGGTAGAAGGGTTCCATACTGGATCACGGGGTAGAGGGGTTCTATACTGGGTAGAGGGTTCCATACTGGGTAGAGGGGTTCCATACTGGGTAGAGGGGTTCCATACTGGGTCGAAGGGTTCCATACCGGGTTTCCATACTGGGTAGAGGGTTCCATACTGGGTTTCCATACTGGGCCGAGGGTTCCATACTGGGTGTTCCATAGTGGGTCGGGGTTCCATAGTGGGTAGAGGGGTTCCATAGTGGGTAGAGGGTTCCATACTGGGTAGAGGGGTTCCATACTGGGTTTCCATACTGGGTAGAGGGGTTCCATACTGTGTCGAGGGTTCCATACTGGGTCGAGAGGTTCCATACTGGGTCGAGGGGTTCCATACTGAATTTAGGGGTCCTATACTGGGGAGAGGGGTTCCATACTGGGTCGAGGGATTCCATACTTGTTCGAGGGTTTCCATACTTGTTCGAGGGGTTCCATACTGGGTAGAAGGGTTCCATACTGGGTCGAGGGGTTCCATACTGGGCAGAGGGGTTCAACACTGGGTAGAGGGGTTCCATTCTGGGTAGAGGGTTTCCATACTGGGTATAGGGGTTCCACACTGGTCCGCGGGTTTCTATCCTGGGTTGAGGGGTTCCATTCTGGGTAGAGGGTTCCATACTGGGCCGAGGGTTCCATACTGGGCCGAGGGTTCCATACTGGGTAGGGGTTCCATACTGGGTAGAGGGGTTCCATACTGGGTAGAGGGTTCCATACTGGGTGGAGGGTTCCATAGTGGGTAGAGGGGTTCCATAGTGGGTAGAGGGGTTCCATACTGGGTCGAGGGTTCCATACTGGGTCGAGGGTTCCATACTGGGTAGAAGGGTTCCATACTGGGTAGAGGGGTTCCATACTGGTCAGCGGGTTTCTATCCTGGGTTGAGGGTTCCATTCTGGGTAGAGGGTTCCATACTGGGCCGAGGGTTCCATACTGGGCCGAGGGTTCCATACTGGGTAGAGGGGTTCCATACTGGGTAGAGGGGTTCCATACTGGGTAGAGGGTTCCATACTGGGTGGAGGGGTTCCATAGTGGGTAGAGGGGTTCCATAGTGGGTAGAGGGGTTCCATACTGGGTCGAGGGGTTCCATACTGGGTCGAGGGTTCCATACTGGGTAGAAGGGTTCCATACTGGGTAGAGGGGTTCCATACTGGGTAGAGGGTTCCATACTGGTCGAGGGTTCCATACTGGGTAGAAGGGTTCCATACTGGGTAGAGGGGTTCCATACTGGGTCGAGGGTTCCATACTGGGTAGAGGGTTCCATACTGGGTAGAAGGGTTCCATACTGGGTAGAGGGTTCCATACTGGGTAGAGGGTTCCATACTGTGTCGAGGGTTCCATACTGGGTCGAGAGGTTCCATACGAGTCGAGAGGTTCCATACTGGGTAGAGGGGTTCCATACTGGGTCGAGAGGTTCCATACTGGGTAGAGGGGTTCCATACTGGGTCGAGGGTTCCATACTGGGGTCGAGGGTTCCATACTGGGGTCGAGGGTTCCATACTGGGTAGAAGGGTTCCATACTGGATCACGGGGTAGAGGGTTCCATACTGGGTAGAGGGTTCCATACTGGGTAGAGGGGTTCCATACTGGGTCGAAGGGTTCCATACCGGGTCGAAGGGTTCCATACTGGGTAGAGGGGTTCCATACTGGGTAGAGGGTTCCATACTGGGCCGAGGGTTCCATACTGGGTCGAAGGGTTCCATAGTGGGTCGAAGGGTGCCATAGTGGGTAGAGGGGTTCCATAGTGGGTAGAGGGTTCCATACTGGGTAGAGGGGTTCCATACTGGGTAGAGGGTTCCATACTGGGTAGAGGGTTCCATACTGTGTCGAGGGTTCCATACTGTATCGAGGGTTCCATACTGGGTCGAGAGGTTCCATACTGGGTCGAGGGTTCCATACTGAATTTAGGGGTCCTATACTGGGGAGAGGGGTTCCATACTGGGTCGAGGGATTCCATACTTGTTCGAGGTTTCCATACTTGTTCGAGGGTTCCATACTGGGTAGAAGGGTTCCATACTGGGTCGAGGGTTCCATACTGGGTAGAGGGTGTCCATTGTGGGTAGAGGGGTTCCATACTGGGCAGAGGGGTTCAACACTGGGTAGAGGGGTTCCATTCTGGGTAGAGGGTTTCCATACTGGGTATAGGGGTTCCACACTGGTCAGCGGGTTTCTATCCTGGGTTGAGGGGTTCCATTCTGGGTAGAGGGTTCCATACTGGGCCGAGGGTTCCATACTGGGCCGAGGGTTCCATACTGGGTAGAGGGTTCCATACTGGGTAGAGGGTTCCATACTGGGTAGAGGGTTCCATACTGGGTGGAGGGGTTCCATAGTGGGTAGAGGGGTTCCATAGTGGGTAGAGGGGTTCCATACTGGGTCGAGGGTTCCATACTGGGTCGAGGGTTCCATACTGGGTAGAAGGGTTCCATACTGGGTAGAGGGGTTCCATACTGGGTAGAGGGTTCCATACTGTGTCGAGGGTTCCATACTGGGTAGAAGGGTTCCATACTGGGTAGAGGGGTTCCATACTGGGTCGAGGGTTCCATACTGGGTAGAGGGTTCCATACTGGGTAGAGGGTTCCATACTGGGTAGAGGGTTCCATACTGGGTAGAGGGTTCCATACTGTGTCGAGGGTTCCATACTGGGTCGAGAGGTTCCATACTGGATCAAGGGGTTCCATACTGGGTAGAGAGGTTCCATACGAGTCGAGAGGTTCCATACTGGGTAGAGGGTTCCATACTGGGTCGAGGGTTCCATACTGGGTAGAGGGTTCCATACTGGGTCGAGGGTTCCATACTGGGGTCGAGGGTTCCATACTGGGGTCGAGGGGTTCCATACTGGGTAGAAGGGTTCCATACTGGATCACGGGGTAGAGGGGTTCCATACTGGGTAGAGGGTTCCATACTGGGTAGAGGGGTTCCATACTGGGTCGAAGGGTTCCATACCGGGTCGAAGGGTTCCATACTGGGTAGAGGGTTCCATACTGGGTAGAGGGTTCCATACTGGGCCGAGGGGTTCCATACTGGGTCGAAGGGTTCCATATTGGGTCGAAGGGTGCCATAGTGGGTAGAGGGGTTCCATAGTGGGTAGAGGGGTTCCATACTGGGTAGAGGGGTTCCATACTGGGTAGAGGGTTCCATACTGGGTAGAGGGGTTCCATACTGTGTCGAGGGGTTCCATACTGTATCGAGGGTTCCATACTGGGTCGAGAGGTTCCATACTGGGTCGAGGGTTCCATACTGAATTTAGGGGTCCTATACTGGGGAGAGGGTTCCATACTGGGTCGAGGGATTCCATACTTGTTCGAGGGTTTCCATACTTGTTCGAGGGTTCCATACTGGGTAGAAGGGTTCCATACTGGGTCGAGGGGTTCCATACTGGGTAGAGGGTGTCCATTGTGGGTAGAGGGTTCCATACTGGGCAGAGGGTTCAACACTGGGTAGAGGGGTTCCATTCTGGGTAGAGGGTTTCCATACTGGGTATAGGGGTTCCACACTGGTCAGCGGGTTTCTATCCTGGGTTGAGGGGTTCCATTCTGGGTAGAGGGGTTCCATACTGGGCCGAGGGGTTCCATACTGGGCCGAGGGTTCCATACTGGGTAGAGGGGTTCCATACTGGGTAGAGGGGTTCCATACTGGGTAGAGGGGTTCCATACTGGGTGGAGGGGTTCCATAGTGGGTAGAGGGGTTCCATAGTGGGTAGAGGGGTTCCATACTGGGTCGAGGGGTTCCATACTGGGTCGAGGGTTCCATACTGGGTAGAAGGGTTCCATACTGGGTAGAGGGTTCCATACTGGGTAGAGGGTTCCATACTGTGTCGAGGGGTTCCATACTGGGTAGAAGGGTTCCATACTGGGTAGAGGGGTTCCATACTGGGTCGAGGGTTCCATACTGGGTAGAGGGTTCCATACTGGGTAGAAGGGTTCCATACTGGGTAGAGGGTTCCATACTGGGTAGAGGGTTCCATACTGTGTCGAGGGTTCCATACTGGGTCGAGAGGTTCCATACTGGGGTCGAGGGTTCCATACTGAATTTAGGGGTTCTATACTGAGCCGAGGGTTCCATACTGGGTTGAGGGGTTCCATACTTGTTCAAGGGGTTCCATACTTGTTCGAGGGTTTCCATACTGGGTATAGGGGTTCCACACTGGGCCGCGGGTTTCTATCCTGGGTTGAGGGGTTCCATTCTGGGTAGAGGGGTTCCATACTGGGCCGAGGGGTTCAACACTGGGTAGAGGGGTTCCATTCTGGGTAGAGGGTTTCCATACTGGGTATAGGGGTTCCACACTGGGCCGCAGGTTTCTATCCTGGGTTGAGGGGTTCCATTCTGGGTAGAGGGTTCCATACTGGGCCGAGGGTTCCATACTGGGTAGAGGGGTTCCATAGTGGGTAGAGGGGTTCCATAGTGGGTAGAGGGGTTCCATAGTGGGTAGAGGGTTCCATACTGGGTAGAGGGGTTCCATAGTGGGTAGAGGGGTTCCATAGTGGGTAGAGGGTTCCATACTGGGTAGAGGGGTTCCATACTGGGTAGAGGGTTCTATACTGGGCCGAGGGTTCCATACTGGGTCGAGGGTTCCATACTGGGTAGAAGGGTTCCATACTGGGTAGAGGGGTTCCATACTGGGTCGAGGGTTCCATACTGGGTCGAGGGTTCCATACTGGGTAGAAGGGTTCCATACTGGGTAGAGGGTTCCATACTGGATCAAGGGGTTCCATACTGGGTAGAGGGGTTCCATACTGGGTAGAGGGTTCCATACTGGATCAAGGGGTTCCATACTGGGTAGAGGGGTTCCATACTGTGACGAGAAGTTCCATACTGAGTCGAGAGGTTCCATACTGGGTAGAGGGTTCCATACTGGGTCGAGAGGTTCCATACTGGGTAGAGGGGTTCCATACTGGGTCGAGGGTTCCATACTGGGGTCGAGGGTTCCATACTGGGTAGAAGGGTTCCATACTTGATCAAGGGGTAGAGGGTTCCATACTGGGTAGAGGGTTCCATACTGGGTCGAAAGGTTCCATACTGGGTCGAAGGGTTCCATACTGGGTAGAGGGGTTCCATACTGGGTAGAGGGTTCCATACTGGGCCGAGGGTTCCATACTGGGTCGAAGGGTTCCATAGTGGGTCGAAGGGTTCCATAGTGGGTAGAGGGTTCCATAGTGGGTAGAGGGTTCCATACTGGGTAGAGGGTTCCATACTGGGTAGAGGGTTCCATACTGGGTAGAGGGGTTCCATACTGGGTAGAAGGGTTCCATACTGGGTAGAGGGTTCCATACTGGGTAGAGGGGTTCCATACTGTGTCGAGGGTTCCATACTGAGTCGAGAGGTTCCATACTGGGTAGAGGGGTTCCATACTGGGTCGAGAGGTTCCATACTGGGTAGAGGGTTCCATACTGGGTCGAGGGGTTCCATACTGGGGTCGAGGGTTCCATACTGGGTAGAAGGGTTCCATACTTGATCAAGGGTTTCCATACTGGGTAGAGGGTTCCATACTGGGTCGAAGGGTTCCATACTGGGTCGAAGGGTTCCATACTGGGTAGAGGGGTTCCATACTGGGTAGAGGGTTCCATACTGGGCCGAGGGTTCCATACTGGGTCGAAGGGTTCCATAGTGGGTCGAAGGGTTCCATAGTTGGTAGAGGGGTTCCATAGTGGGTAGAGGGTTCCATAGTGGGTAGAGGGTTCCATACTGGGTAGAGGGTTCCATACTGGGTAGAGGGGTTCCATACTGGGTAGAAGGGTTCCATACTGGGTAGAGGGGTTCCATACTGTGTTGAGGGGTTCCATACTGTGTCGAGGGTTCCATACTGGGTCGAGAGGTTCCATACTGGGGTCGAGGGTTCCATACTGAATTTAGGGGTTCTATACTGGGGAGAGGGTTCCATACTGGGTCGAGGGATTCCATACTTGTTCGAGGTTTCCATACTTGTTCGAGGGTTCCATACTGGGTAGAAGGGTTCCATACTGGGTCGAGGGTTCCATACTTGTTCAAGGGGTTCCATACTTGTTCGAGGGTTTCCATACTGGGTATAGGGGTTCCACACTGGGCCGCAGGTTTCTATCCTGGGTTGAGGGGTTCCATTCTGGGTAGAGGGTTCCATACTGGGCCGAGGGTTCCATACTGGGTAGAGGGGTTCCATACTGGGTAGAGGGTTCCATACTGGGTAGAGGGGTTCCACACTGGGTGGAGGGATTCCATACTGGGTCGAGGGTTCCATACTGGGTCGAGGGTTCCATACTGGGTAGAAGGGTTCCATACTGGGTAGAGGGTTTCCATACTGGATCAAGGGTTCCATACTGGGTAGAGGGGTTCCATACTGGGTAGAGGGGTTCCATACTGGATCAAGGGGTTCCATACTGGGTAGAGGGTTCCATACTGTGACGAGGGTTCCATACTGGGTCGAGAGGTTCCATACTGGGTAGAGGGGTTCCATACTGGGTCGAGAGGTTCCATACTGGGTAGAGGGTTCCATACTGGGTCGAGGGGTTCCATACTGGGGTCGAGGGTTCCATACTGGGTAGAAGGGTTCCATACTTGATCAAGGGGTAGAGGGTTCCATACTGGGTAGAGGGTTCCATACTGGGTTGAAGGGTTCCATACTGGGTCGAAGGGTTCCATACTGGGTAGAGGGGTTCCATACTGGGTAGAGGGGTTCCATACTGGGCCGAGGGTTCCATACTGGGTCGAAGGGTTCCATAGTGGGTCGAAGGGTTCCATAGTGGGTAGAGGGTTCCATAGTGGGTAGAGGGTTCCATAGTGGGTAGAGGGTTCCATACTGGGTAGAGGGGTTCCATACTGGGTAGAGGGTTCCATACTGGGTAGAAGGGTTCCATACTGGGTAGAGGGGTTCCATACTGTGTCGAGGGTTCCATACTGTGTCGAGGGTTTCCATACTTGGTCGAGAGGTTCCATACTGGGGTCGAGGGTTCCATACTGAATTTAGGGGTTCTATACTGGGGAGAGGGTTCCATACTGGTTCGAGGGATTCCATACTTGTTCGAGGGTTTCCATACTTGTTCGAGGGTTCCATACTGGGTAGAAGGGTTCCATACTGGGTCGAGGGTTCCATACTGGGTAGAGGGTGTCCATTGTGGGTAGAGGGTTCCATACTGGGCAGAGGGGTTCAACACTGGGTAGAGGGTTCCATTCTGGGTAGAGGGTTTCCATACTGGGTATAGGGGTTCCACACTGGTCCGCGGGTTTCTATCCTGGGTTGAGGGGTTCCATTCTGGGTAGAGGGGTTCCATACTGGGCCGAGGGTTCCATACTGGGTAGAGGGGTTCCATACTGGGTAGAGGGTTCCATACTGGGTAGAGGGGTTCCATACTGGGTGGAGGGGTTCCATAGTGGGTAGAGGGTTCCATAGTGGGTAGAGGGTTCCATACTGGGTAGAGGGGTTCCATAGTGGGTAGAGGGGTTCCATAGTGGGTAGAGGGTTCCATACTGGGTAGAGGGTTCCATACTGGGTAGAGGGGTTCCATACTGGGCCGAGGGGTTCCATACTGGGTCGAGGGTTCCATACTGGGTAGAAGGGTTCCATACTGGGTAGAGGGGTTCCATACTGGGTCGAGGGTTCCATACTGGGTAGAAGGGTTCCATACTGGGTCGAGGGTTCCATACTGGGTCGAGGGGTTCCATACTGGGTAGAAGGGTTCCATACTGGGTAGAAGGGTTCCATACTGGGTAGAGGGGTTCCATACTGGATCAAGGGGTTCCATACTGGGTAGAGAGGTTCCATACGAGTCGAGAGGTTCCATACTGGGTAGAGGGTTCCATACTGGGTCGAGAGGTTCCATACTGGGTAGAGGGGTTCCATACTGGGTCGAGGGTTCCATACTGGGGTCGAGGGTTCCATACTGGGTAGAAGGGTTCCATACTGGATCACGGGGTAGAGGGGTCCATACTGGGTAGAGGGGTTCCATACTGGGTCGAAGGGTTCCATACCGGGTCGAAGGGTTCCATACTGGGTAGAGGGGTTCCATACTGGGTAGAGGGGTTCCATACTGGGCCGAGGGGTTCCATACTGGGTCGAAGGGTTCCATAGTGGGTCGAAGGGTTCCATACTGGGTAGAGGGGTTCCATAGTGGGTAGAGGGTTCCATAGTGGGTAGAGGGTTCCATACTGGGTAGAGGGTTCCATACTGGGTCGAGGGTTCCATACTGGGTAGAGGGGTTCCATACTGGGTAGAAGGGTTCCATACTGGGTAGAGGGGTTCCATACTGTGTCGAGGGGTTCCATACTGGGTCGAGAGGTTCCATACTGGGGTCGAGGGGTTCCATACTGAATTTAGGGGTTCTATACTGGGCCGAGGGGTTCCATACTGGGTTGAGGGGTTCCATACTTGTTCAAGGGGTTCCATACTTGTTCGAGGGTTTCCATACTGGGTATAGGGGTTCCACACTGGGCCGCGGGTTTCTATCCTGGGTTGAGGGGTTCCATTCTGGGTAGAGGGGTTCCATACTGGGCCGAGGGTTCAACACTGGGTAGAGGGTTCCATTCTGGGTAGAGGGTTTCCATACTGGGTATAGGGGTTCCACACTGGGCCGCAGGTTTCTATCCTGGGTTGAGGGTTCCATTCTGGGTAGAGGGGTTCCATACTGGGCCGAGGGTTCCATACTGGGTAGAGGGTTCCATAGTGGGTAGAGGGTTCCATAGTGGGTAGAGGGGTTCCATAGTGGGTAGAGGGGTTCCATACTGGGTAGAGGGGTTCCATAGTGGGTAGAGGGTTCCATAGTGGGTAGAGGGTTCCATACTGGGTAGAGGGTTCCATACTGGGTAGAGGGGTTCTATACTGGGCCGAGGGGTTCCATACTGGGTCGAGGGTTCCATACTGGGTAGAAGGGTTCCATACTGGGTAGAGGGGTTCCATACTGGGTCGAGGGGTTCCATACTGGGTCGAGGGTTCCATACTGGGTAGAAGGGTTCCATACTGGGTAGAGGGTTCCATACTGGATCAAGGGGTTCCATACTGGGTAGAGGGTTCCATACTGGGTAGAGGGGTTCCATACTGGATCAAGGGGTTCCATACTGGGTAGAGGGGTTCCATACTGTGACGTTCCATACTGAGTCGAGAGGTTCCATACTGGGTAGAGGGTTCCATACTGGGTCGAGAGGTTCCATACTGGGGTCGAGGGGTTCCATACTGGGTAGAAGGGTTCCATACTTGATCAAGGGGTAGAGGGTTCCATACTGGGTAGAGGGTTCCATACTGGGTCGAAGGGTTCCATACTGGGTCGAAGGGTTCCATACTGGGTAGAGGGGTTCCATACTGGGTAGAGGGGTTCCATACTGGGCCGAGGGTTCCATACTGGGTCGAAGGGTTCCATAGTGGGTCGAAGGGTTCCATAGTGGGTAGAGGGGTTCCATAGTGGGTAGAGGGGTTCCATAGTGGGTAGAGGGTTCCATACTGGGTAGAGGGGTTCCATACTGGGTAGAGGGGTTCCATACTGGGTAGAAGGGTTCCATACTGGGTCGAGGGTTTCCATACTGGGGTCGAGGGGTTCCATACTGGGTAGAAGGGTTCCATACTTGATCAAGGGGTAGAGGGTTCCATACTGGTTAGAGGGTTCCATACTGTGACGAGAAGTTCCATACTGAGTCGAGAGGTTCCATACTGGGTAGAGGGTTCCATACTGGGTCGAGAGGTTCCATACTGGGTAGAGGGGTTCCATACTGGGTTGAGGGGTTCCATACTGGGGTCGAGGGTTCCATACTGGGTAGAAGGGTTCCATACTTGATCAAGGGGTAGAGGGGTTCCATACTGGGTAGAGGGGTTCCATACTGGGTCGAAGGGTTCCATACTGGGTCGAAGGGTTCCATACTGGGTAGAGGGTTCCATACTGGGTAGAGGGGTTCCATACTGGGCCGAGGGTTCCATACTGGGTCGAAGGGTTCCATAGTGGGTCGAAGGGTTCCATAGTGGGTAGAGGGGTTCCATAGTGGGTAGAGGGGTTCCATAGTGGGTAGAGGGGTTCCATACTGGGTAGAGGGTTCCATACTGGGTAGAGGGGTTCCATACTGGGTAGAAGGGTTCCATACTGGGTAGAGGGTTCCATACTGGGTAGAGGGGTTCCATACTGTGTCGAGGGGTTCCATACTGGGTCGAGAGGTTCCATACTGGGTAGAGGGGTTCCATACTGGGTCGAGGGTTCCATACTGGGGTCGAGGGTTCCATACTGGGTAGAAGGGTTCCATACTTGATCAAGGGGTAGAGGGGTTCCATACTGGGTAGAGGGTTCCATACTGGGTCGAAGGGTTCCATACTGGGTCGAAGGGTTCCATACTGGGTAGAGGGGTTCCATACTGGGTAGAGGGGTTCCATACTGGGCCGAGGGGTTCCATACTGGGTCGAAGGGTTCCATAGTGGGTCGAAGGGTTCCATAGTGGGTAGAGGGTTCCATAGTGGGTAGAGGGGTTCCATAGTGGGTAGAGGGGTTCCATACTGGGTAGAGGGGTTCCATACTGGGTAGAGGGGTTCCATACTGGGTAGAAGGGTTCCATACTGGGTAGAGGGGTTCCATACTGTGTCGAGGGGTTCCATACTGTGTCGAGGGGTTCCATACTGGGTCGAGAGGTTCCATACTGGGGTCGAGGGGTTCCATACTGAATTTAGGGGTTCTATACTGGGGAGAGGGGTTCCATACTGGGTCGAGGGATTCCATACTTGTTCGAGGGTTTCCATACTTGTTCGAGGGGTTCCATACTGGGTAGAAGGGTTCCATACTGGGTCGAGGGGTTCCATACTTGTTCAAGGGGTTCCATACTTGTTTGAGGGTTTCCATACTGGGTATAGGGGTTCCACACTGGGCCGCAGGTTTCTATCCTGGGTTGAGGGGTTCCATTCTGGGTAGAGGGTTCCATACTGGGCCGAGGGTTCCATACTGGGTCGAGGGTTCCATACTGGGTCGAGGGTTCCATACTGGGTAGAAGGGTTCCATACTGGGTAGAGGGGTTCCATACTGGATCAAGGGGTTCCATACTGGGTAGAGGGGTTCCATACTGGGTAGAGGGGTTCCATACTGGATCAAGGGGTTCCATACTGGGTAGAGGGGTTCCATACTGTGACGAGAGGTTCCATACTGAGTCGAGAGGTTCCATACTGGGTAGAGGGGTTCCATACTGGGTCGAGAGGTTCCATACTGGGTAGAGGGTTCCATACTGGGTCGAGGGTTCCATACTGGGGTCGAGGGTTCCATACTGGGTAGAAGGGTTCCATACTTGATCAAGGGGTAGAGGGGTTCCATACTGGGTAGAGGGTTCCATACTGGGTCGAAGGGTTCCATACTGGGTCGAAGGGTTCCATACTGGGTAGAGGGGTTCCATACTGGGCCGAGGGGTTCCATACTGGGTCGAAGGGTTCCATAGTGGGTCGAAGGGTTCCATAGTGGGTAGAGGGGTTCCATAGTGGGTAGAGGGTTCCATACTTGTTCGAGGGTTTCCATACTTGTTCGAGGGTTCCATACTGGGTAGAAGGGTTCCATACTGGGTCGAGGGTTCCATACTTCTTCAAGGGGTTCCATACTTGTTCGAGGGTTTCCATACTGGGTATAGGGGTTCCACACTGGGCCGCAGGTTTCTATCCTGGGTTGAGGGGTTCCATTCTGGGTAGAGGGGTTCCATACTGGGCCGAGGGTTCCATACTGGGTCGAGGGGTTCCATACTGGGTCGAGGGTTCCATACTGGGTAGAAGGGTTCCATACTGGGAGAGGGGTTCCATACTGGATCAAGGGTTCCATACTGGGTAGAGGGGTTCCATACTGGGTAGAGGGTTCCATACTGGATCAAGGGGTTCCATACTGGGTAGAGGGGTTCCATACTGTGACGAGAAGTTCCATACTGAGTCGAGAGGTTCCATACTGGGTAGAGGGGTTCCATACTGGGTCGAGAGGTTCCATACTGGGTAGAGGGTTCCATACTGGGTCGAGGGGTTCCATACTGGGGTCGAGGGTTCCATACTGGGTAGAAGGGTTCCATACTTGATCAAGGGTAGAGGGGTTCCATACTGGGTAGAGGGTTCCATACTGGGTCGAAGGGTTCCATACTGGGTCGAAGGGTTCCATACTGGGTAGAGGGGTTCCATACTGGGTAGAGGGGTTCCATACTGGGCCGAGGGTTCCATACTGGGTCGAAGGGTTCCATAGTGGGTCGAAGGGTTCCATAGTGGGTAGAGGGGTTCCATAGTGGGTAGAGGGGTTCCATAGTGGGTAGAGGGGTTCCATACTGGGTAGAGGGGTTCCATACTGGGTAGAGGGTTCCATACTGGGTAGAAGGGTTCCATACTGGGTAGAGGGTTCCATACTGTGTCGAGGGGTTCCATACTGTGTCGAGGGTTTCCATACTGGGTCGAGAGGTTCCATACTGGGGTCGAGGGTTCCATACTGAATTTAGGGTTCTATACTGGGGAGAGGGTTCCATACTGGGTCGAGGGATTCCATACTTGTTCGAGGGTTTCCATACTTGTTCGAGGGTTTCCATACTGGGTAGAAGGGTTCCATACTGGGTCGAGGGTTCCATACTGGGTAGAGGGTGTCCATTGTGGGTAGAGGGTTCCATACTGGGCAGAGGGTTCAACACTGGGTAGAGGGGTTCCATTCTGGGTAGAGGGTTTCCATACTGGGTATAGGGGTTCCACACTGGTCCGCGGGTTTCTATCCTGGGTTGAGGGTTCCATTCTGGGTAGAGGGGTTCCATACTGGGCCGAGGGTTCCATACTGGGTAGAGGGGTTCCATACTGGGTAGAGGGTTCCATACTGGGTAGAGGGGTTCCATACTGGGTGGAGGGGTTCCATAGTGGGTAGAGGGTTCCATAGTGGGTAGAGGGGTTCCATACTGGGTAGAGGGGTTCCATAGTGGGTAGAGGGTTCCATAGTGGGTAGAGGGTTCCATACTGGGTAGAGGGGTTCCATACTGGGTAGAGGGTTCCATACTGGGTAGAGGGTTCCATACTGGGCCGAGGGTTCCATACTGGGTCGAGGGTTCCATACTGGGTAGAAGGGTTCCATACTGGGTAGAGGGTTCCATACTGGGTCGAGGGTTCCATACTGGGTCGAGGGGTTCCATACTGGGTAGAAGGGTTCCATACTGGGTAGAGGGTTTCCATACTGGGTAGAGGGTTCCATACTGTGTCGAGGGGTTCCATACTGGGTAGAAGGGTTCCATACTGGGTAGAGGGTTCCATACTGGGTCGAGGGTTCCATACTGGGTAGAGGGGTTCCATACTGGGTAGAAGGGTTCCATACTGGGTAGAGGGTTCCATACTGGGTAGAGGGGTTCCATACTGTGTCGAGGGTTCCATACTGGGTCGAGAGGATCCATACTGGGGTCGAGGGGTTCCATACTGAATTTAGGGGTTCTATACTGGGCCGAGGGTTCCATACTGGGTTGAGGGTTCCATACTTGTTCAAGGGGTTCCATACTTGTTCGAGGGTTTCCATACTGGGTATAGGGGTTCCACACTGGGCCGCAGGTTTCTATCCTGGGTTGAGGGGTTCCATTCTGGGTAGAGGGGTTCCATACTGGGCCGAGGGTTCCATACTGGGTAGAGGGTTCCATACTGGGTAGAGGGTTCCATACTGGGTAGAGGGTTCCATACTGGGTGGAGGGATTCCATACTTGTTCGAGGGTTTCCATACTTGTTCGAGGGTTCCATATTGGGTAGAAGGGTTCCATACTGGGTCGAGGGTTCCATACTGGGTAGAGGGTGTCCATTGTGGGTAGAGGGGTTCCATACTGGGCAGAGGGGTTCAACACTGGGTAGAGGGTTCCATTCTGGGTAGAGGGTTTCCATACTGGGTATAGGGGTTCCACACTGGTCCGGGGTTTCTATCCTGGGTTGAGGGGTTCCATTCTGGGTAGAGGGGTTCCATATTGGGCCGAGGGTTCCATACTGGGTAGAGGGGTTCCATACTGGGTAGAGGGGTTCCATACTGGGTAGAGGGTTCCATACTGGGTAGAGGGGTTCCATACTGGGTGGAGGGGTTCCATAGTGGGTAGAGGGGTTCCATAGTGGGTAGAGGGTTCCATAGTGGGTAGAGGGTTCCATACTGGGTAGAGGGGTTCCATAGTGGGTAGAGGGTTCCATAGTGGGTAGAGGGTTCCATACTGGGTAGAGGGTTCCATACTGGGTAGAGGGTTCCATACTGGGTAGAGGGGTTCTATACTGGGCCGAGGGTTCCATACTGGGACGAGGGGTTCCATACTGGGTAGAAGGGTTCCATACTGGGTAGAGGGGTTCCATACTGGGTCGAGGGTTCCATACTGGGTCGAGGGTTCCATACTGGGTAGAAGGGTTCCATACTGGGTAGAGGGTTCCATACTGGGTAGAGGGGTTCCATACTGTGTCGAGGGTTCCATACTGGGTAGAAGGGTTCCATACTGGGTAGAGGGTTCCATACTGGGTCGAGGGGTTCCATACTGGGTAGAGGGTTCCATACTGGGTAGAAGGGTTCCATACTGGGTAGAGGGGTTCCATACTGGGTAGAGGGGTTCCATACTGTGTCGAGGGTTCCATACTGGGTCGAGAGGTTCCATACTGGGGTCTAGGGTTCCATACTGAATTTAGGGGTTCTTTACTGGGCCGAGGGGTTCCATACTGGGTTGAGGGGTTCCTACTTGTTCAAGGGGTTCCAAACTTGTTTGAGGGTTTCCATACTGGATATAGGGTTTCCACACTGGGCCGCGGGTTTCTATCCTGGGTTGAGGGGTTCCATTCTGGGTAGAGGGGTTCCATACTGGGCCGAGGGGTTCCATACTGGGTGGAGGGGTTCCATAGTGGGTAGAGGGGTTCCATAGTGGGTAGAGGGGTTCCATACTGGGTAGAGGGGTTCCATAGTGGGTAGAGGGTTCCATAGTGGGTAGAGGGTTCCATACTGGGTAGAGGGTTCCATACTGGGTAGAGGGGTTCCATACTGGGTAGAGGGTTCTATACTGGGCCGAGGGTTCCATACTGGGTCGAGGGGTTCCATACTGGGTAGAAGGGTTCCATATTGGGTAGAGGGGTTCCATACTGGGTCGAGGGTTCCATACTGGGTCGAGGGTTCCATACTGGGTAGAAGGGTTCCATACTGGGTAGAGGGTTCCATACTGGGTAGAGGGTTCCATACTGTGTCGAGGGTTCCATACTGGGTAGAAGGGTTCCATACTGGGTAGAGGGGTTCCATACTGGGTCGAGGGTTCCATACTGGGTAGAGGGTTCCATACTGGGTAGAAGGGTTCCATACTGGGTAGAGGGGTTCCATACTGGGTAGAGGGGTTCCATACTGTGTCGAGGGTTCCATACTGGGTCGAGAGGGTTCCATACTGGGGTCGAGGGTTCCATACTGAATTTAGGGGTTCTATACTGGGCCGAGGGTTCCATACTGGGTTGAGGGTTCCATACTTGTTCAAGGGGTTCCATACTTGTTCGAGGGGTTCCATACTGGGTAGAAGGGTTCCATACTGGGTCGAGGGGTTCCATACTGGGTAGAGGGTGTCCATTCTGGGTAGAGGGGTTCCATACTGGGCAGAGGGGTTCAACACTGGGTAGAGGGGTTCCATTCTGGGTAGAGGGTTTCCATACTGGGTATAGGGGTTCCACACTGGGCCGCGGGTTTCTATCCTGGGTCGAGGGGTTCCATTCTGGGTAGAGGGGTTCCATACTGGGCAGAGGGTTTCCATACTGGGTCGAGGGGTTTCCATACTGGGTAGAGGGTTCCATACTGGGTAGAGGGGTTCCATAGTGGGTAGAGGGGTTCCATAGTGGGTAGAGGGGTTCCATACTGGGTAGAGGGTTCCATAGTGGGTAGAGGGGTTCCATAGTGGGTAGAGGGTTCCATACTGGGTAGAGGGTTCCATACTGGGTAGAGGGGTTCCATACTGGGTAGAGGGGTTCTATACTGGGCCGAGGGGTTCCATACTGGGTCGAGGGTTCCATACTGGGTAGAAGGGTTCCATATTGGGTAGAGGGGTTCCATACTGGGTCGAGGGTTCCATACTGGGTCGAGGGGTTCCATACTGGGTAGAAGGGTTCCATACTGGGTAGAGGGTTCCATACTGGGTCGAGGGTTCCATACTGGGTAGAGGGGTTCCATACTGGGTAGAAGGGTTCCATACTGGGTAGAGGGGTTCCATACTGGGTAGAGGGGTTCCATACTGTGTCGAGGGTTCCATACTGGGTCGAGAGGGTTCCATACTGGGGTCGAGGGTTCCATACTGAATTTAGGGGTTCTATACTGGGCCGAGGGGTTCCATACTGGGTTGAGGGGTTCCATACTTGTTCAAGGGGTTCCATACTTGTTCGAGGGGTTCCATACTGGGTAGAAGGGTTCCATACTGGGTCGAGGGTTCCATACTGGGTAGAGGGTGTCCATTCTGGGTAGAGGGGTTCCATACTGGGCAGAGGGTTCAACACTGGGTAGAGGGTTCCATTCTGGGTAGAGGGTTTCCATACTGGGTATAGGGGTTCCACACTGGGCCGCGGGTTTCTATCCTGGGTCGAGGGGTTCCATTCTGGGTAGAGGGGTTCCATACTGGGCAGAGGGTTTCCATACTGGGTCGAGGGGTTTCCATACTGGGTAGAGGGGTTACATACTGGGTTGAGGGGTTACATACTGGGTTGAGGGTTTCCATACTGGGTAGAGGGGGGTTACATACTGGGTAGAGGGTTTCCATACTGGGTAGAGGGTTTCCATACTGGGTAGAGGGGTTACATACTGGGTAGAGGGTTTCCATACTGGGTAGAGGGTTACATACTGGGTAGAGGGTTTCCATACTGGGTAGAGGGGTTCCATACTGGGCAGAGGGGTTTCCATACTGGGGAGGGGTTTCCATACTGGTTAGAGGGTTTCCATACTGGGCAGAGGGTTTCCATACTGGTTAGAGGGTTTCCATACTGGGCAGAGGGTTTCCATACTGGGTCGAGGGTTCCATACTGGGTCGAGGGTTCCATACTGGGCAGAGGGTTTCCATACTGGGTCGAGGGGTTCCATACTTTGTCAAGGGGTTCCATACTGGGTCGAGGTAGGGGTTCCATACTGGGTTGAGGGGTTCCATACTGAGTCGAGAGGTTCCATACTGGGTAGAGGGGTTCCATACTGGGTCGAGAGGTTCCATACTGGGTAGAGGGGTTCCATACTGGGTCGAGGGTTCCATACTGGGGTCGAGGGTTCCATACTGGGTAGAAGGGTTCCATACTTGATCAAGGGGTAGAGGGGTTCCATACTGGGTAGAGGGTTCCATACTGGGTCGAAGGGTTCCATACTGGGTCGAAGGGTTCCATACTGGGTAGAGGGTTCCATACTGGGCCGAGGGTTCCATACTGGGTCGAAGGGTTCCATAGTGGGTCGAAGGGTTCCATAGTGGGTAGAGGGGTTCCATAGTGGGTAGAGGGTTCCATACTTGTTCGAGGGTTTCCATACTTGTTCGAGGGTTCCATACTGGGTAGAAGGGTTCCATACTGGGTCGAGGGTTCCATACTTCTTCAAGGGGTTCCATACTTGTTCGAGGGTTTCCATACTGGGTATAGGGGTTCCACACTGGGCCGCAGGTTTCTATCCTGGGTTGAGGGGTTCCATTCTGGGTAGAGGGTTCCATACTGGGCCGAGGGTTCCATACTGGGTCGAGGGTTCCATACTGGGTCGAGGGTTCCATACTGGGTAGAAGGGTTCCATACTGGGTAGAGGGGTTCCATACTGGATCAAGGGGTTCCATACTGGGTAGAGGGGTTCCATACTGGGTAGAGGGGTTCCATACTGGATCAAGGGGTTCCATACTGGGTAGAGGGGTTCCATACTGTGACGAGAAGTTCCATACTGAGTCGAGAGGTTCCATACTGGGTAGAGGGTTCCATACTGGGTCGAGAGGTTCCATACTGGGTAGAGGGTTCCATACTGGGTCGAGGGGTTCCATACTGGGGTCGAGGGTTCCATACTGGGTAGAAGGGTTCCATACTTGATCAAGGGGTAGAGGGTTCCATACTGGGTAGAGGGGTTCCATACTGGGTCGAAGGGTTCCATACTGGGTCGAAGGGTTCCATACTGGGTAGAGGGTTCCATACTGGGTAGAGGGGTTCCATACTGGGCCGAGGGTTCCATACTGGGTCGAAGGGTTCCATAGTGGGTCGAAGGGTTCCATAGTGGGTAGAGGGGTTCCATAGTGGGTAGAGGGGTTCCATAGTGGGTAGAGGGGTTCCATACTGGGTAGAGGGTTCCATACTGGGTAGAGGGTTCCATACTGGGTAGAAGGGTTCCATACTGGGTAGAGGGGTTCCATACTGTGTCGAGGGTTCCATACTGTGTCGAGGGTTTCCATACTGGGTCGAGAGGTTCCATACTGGGGTCGAGGGGTTCCATACTGAATTCAGGGTTCTATACTGGGGAGAGGGTTCCATACTGGGTCGAGGGATTCCATACTTGTTCGAGGGTTTCCATACTTGTTCGAGGGGTTCCATACTGGGTAGAAGGGTTCCATACTGGGTCGAGGGGTTCCATACTGGGTAGAGGGTGTCCATTGTGGGTAGAGGGGTTCCATACTGGGCAGAGGGGTTCAACACTGGGTAGAGGGGTTCCATTCTGGGTAGAGGGTTTCCATACTGGGTATAGGGGTTCCACACTGGTCCGCGGGTTTCTATCCTGGGTTGAGGGGTTCCATTCTGGGTAGAGGGGTTCCATACTGGGCCGAGGGGTTCCATACTGGGTAGAGGGGTTCCATACTGGGTAGAGGGGTTCCATACTGGGTAGAGGGGTTCCATACTGGGTGGAGGGGTTCCATAGTGGGTAGAGGGGTTCCATAGTGGGTAGAGGGGTTCCATACTGGGTAGAGGGGTTCCATAGTGGGTAGAGGGGTTCCATAGTGGGTAGAGGGTTCCATACTGGGTAGAGGGTTCCATACTGGGTAGAGGGGTTCCATACTGGGTAGAGGGGTTCCATACTGGGCCGAGGGTTCCATACTGGGTCGAGGGTTCCATACTGGGTAGAAGGGTTCCATACTGGGTAGAGGGGTTCCATACTGGGTCGAGGGGTTCCATACTGGGTCGAGGGTTCCATACTGGGTAGAAGGGTTCCATACTGGGTAGAGGGTTTCCATACTGGGTAGAGGGGTTCCATACTGTGTCGAGGGTTCCATACTGGGTAGAAGGGTTCCATACTGGGTAGAGGGTTCCATACTGGGTCGAGGGTTCCATACTGGGTAGAGGGTTCCATACTGGGTAGAAGGGTTCCATACTGGGTAGAGGGGTTCCATACTGGGTAGAGGGGTTCCATACTGTGTCGAGGGTTCCATACTGGGTCGAGAGGATCCATACTGGGGTCGAGGGTTCCATACTGAATTTAGGGTTCTATACTGGGCCGAGCGGTTCCATACTGGGTTGAGGGGTTCCATACTTGTTCAAGGGGTTCCAAACTTGTTCGAGGGTTTCCATACTGGGTATAGGGGTTCCACACTGGGCCGCGGGTTTCTATCCTGGGTTGAGGGGTTCCATTCTGGGTAGAGGGGTTCCATACTGGGCCGAGGGGTTCCATACTGGGTAGAGGGGTTCCATACTGGGTAGAGGGGTTCCATACTGGGTAGAGGGGTTCCATACTGGGTGGAGGGATTCCATACTTGTTCGAGGGTTTCCATACTTGTTCGAGGGGTTCCATATTGGGTAGAAGGGTTCCATACTGGGTCGAGGGGTTCCATACTGGGTAGAGGGTGTCCATTGTGGGTAGAGGGTTCCATACTGGGCAGAGGGGTTCAACACTGGGTAGAGGGGTTCCATTCTGGGTAGAGGGTTTCCATACTGGGTATAGGGGTTCCACACTGGTCCGCGGGTTTCTATCCTGGGTTGAGGGGTTCCATTCTGGGTAGAGGGGTTCCATATTGGGCCGAGGGTTCCATACTGGGTAGAGGGTTCCATACTGGGTAGAGGGTTCCATACTGGGTAGAGGGGTTCCATACTGGGTAGAGGGGTTCCATACTGGGTGGAGGGGTTCCATAGTGGGTAGAGGGGTTCCATGGTGGGTAGAGGGGTTCCATAGTGGGTAGAGGGGTTCCATACTGGGTAGAGGGGTTCCATAGTGGGTAGAGGGGTTCCATAGTGGGTAGAGGGGTTCCATACTGGGTAGAGGGGTTCCATACTGGGTAGAGGGTTCCATACTGGGTAGGGGTTCTATACTGGGCCGAGGGGTTCCATACTGGGACGAGGGGTTCCATACTGGGTAGAAGGGTTCCATACTGGGTAGAGGGGTTCCATACTGGGTCGAGGGTTCCATACTGGGTCGAGGGTTCCATACTGGGTAGAAGGGTTCCATACTGGGTAGAGGGGTTCCATACTGGGTAGAGGGGTTCCATACTGTGTCGAGGGTTCCATACTGGGTAGAAGGGTTCCATACTGGGTAGAGGGTTCCATACTGGGTCGAGGGGTTCCATACTGGGTAGAGGGTTCCATACTGGGTAGAAGGGTTCCATACTGGGTAGAGGGGTTCCATACTGGGTAGAGGGGTTCCATACTGTGTCGAGGGTTCCATACTGGGTCGAGAGGTTCCATACTGGGGTCTAGGGGTTCCATACTGAATTTAGGGGTTCTTTACTGGGCCGAGGGTTCCATACTGGGTTGAGGGGTTCCTACTTGTTCAAGGGGTTCCAAACTTGTTTGAGGGTTTCCATACTGGATATAGGGTTTCCACACTGGGCCGCGGGTTTCTATCCTGGGTTGAGGGGTTCCATTCTGGGTAGAGGGGTTCCATACTGGGCCGAGGGTTCCATACTGGGTGGAGGGGTTCCATAGTGGGTAGAGGGGTTCCATAGTGGGTAGAGGGGTTCCATACTGGGTAGAGGGGTTCCATAGTGGGTAGAGGGTTCCATAGTGGGTAGAGGGGTTCCATACTGGGTAGAGGGGTTCCATACTGGGTAGAGGGGTTCCATACTGGGTAGAGGGTTCTATACTGGGCCGAGGGTTCCATACTGGGTCGAGGGTTCCATACTGGGTAGAAGGGTTCCATATTGGGTAGAGGGGTTCCATACTGGGTCGAGGGGTTCCATACTGGGTCGAGGGTTCCATACTGGGTAGAAGGGTTCCATACTGGGTAGAGGGTTCCATACTGGGTAGAGGGGTTCCATACTGTGTCGAGGGGTTCCATACTGGGTAGAAGGGTTCCATACTGGGTAGAGGGTTCCATACTGGGTCGAGGGTTCCATACTGGGTAGAGGGGTTCCATACTGGGTAGAAGGGTTCCATACTGGGTAGAGGGTTCCATACTGGGTAGAGGGGTTCCATACTGTGTCGAGGGTTCCATACTGGGTCGAGAGGGTTCCATACTGGGGTCGAGGGTTCCATACTGAATTTAGGGGTTCTATACTGGGCCGAGGGTTCCATACTGGGTTGAGGGTTCCATACTTGTTCAAGGGGTTCCATACTTGTTCGAGGGGTTCCATACTGGGTAGAAGGGTTCCATACTGGGTCGAGGGTTCCATACTGGGTAGAGGGTGTCCATTCTGGGTAGAGGGGTTCCATACTGGGCAGAGGGGTTCAACACTGGGTAGAGGGGTTCCATTCTGGGTAGAGGGTTTCCATACTGGGTATAGGGGTTCCACACTGGGCCGCGGGTTTCTATCCTGGGTCGAGGGGTTCCATTCTGGGTAGAGGGGTTCCATACTGGGCAGAGGGTTTCCATACTGGGTCGAGGGGTTTCCATACTGGGTAGAGGGGTTCCATACTGGGTAGAGGGGTTCCATAGTGGGTAGAGGGGTTCCATAGTGGGTAGAGGGGTTCCATACTGGGTAGAGGGGTTCCATAGTGGGTAGAGGGGTTCCATAGTGGGTAGAGGGTTCCATACTGGGTAGAGGGGTTCCATACTGGGTAGAGGGTTCCATACTGGGTAGAGGGTTCTATACTGGGCCGAGGGTTCCATACTGGGTCGAGGGTTCCATACTGGGTAGAAGGGTTCCATATTGGGTAGAGGGTTCCATACTGGGTCGAGGGTTCCATACTGGGTCGAGGGTTCCATACTGGGTAGAAGGGTTCCATACTGGGTAGAGGGGTTCCATACTGGGTCGAGGGTTCCATACTGGGTGAGGGGTTCCATACTGGGTAGAAGGGTTCCATACTGGGTAGAGGGTTCCATACTGGGTAGAGGGTTCCATACTGTGTCGAGGGTTCCATACTGGGTCGAGAGGGTTCCATACTGGGGTCGAGGGTTCCATACTGAATTTAGGGGTTCTATACTGGGCCGAGGGTTCCATACTGGGTTGAGGGTTCCATACTTGTTCAAGGGTTCCATACTTGTTCGAGGGTTCCATACTGGGTAGAAGGGTTCCATACTGGGTCGAGGGTTCCATACTGGGTAGAGGGTGTCCATTCTGGGTAGAGGGGTTCCATACTGGGCAGAGGGGTTCAACACTGGGTAGAGGGTTCCATTCTGGGTAGAGGGTTTCCATACTGGGTATAGGGGTTCCACACTGGGCCGCGGGTTTCTATCCTGGGTCGAGGGGTTCCATTCTGGGTAGAGGGGTTCCATACTGGGCAGAGGGTTTCCATACTGGGTCGAGGGTTTCCATACTGGGTAGAGGGGTTACATACTGGGTTGAGGGTTACATACTGGGTTGAGGGGTTTCCATACTGGGTGAGGGTTACATACTGGGTAGAGGGTTTCCATACTGGGTAGAGGGCTTTCCATACTGGGTAGAGGGTTACATACTGGGTAGAGGGCCACCCATACTGGGTAGAGGGGTTACATACTGGGTAGAGGGTTTCCATACTGGGTAGAGGGTTTCCATACTGGGCAGAGGGTTTCCATACTGGGTAGAGGGGTTTCCATACTGGTTAGAGGGGTTTCCATACTGGGCAGAGGGTTTCCATACTGGTTAGAGGGTTTTCCATACTGGGCAGAGGGTTTCCATACTGGGTCGAGGGTTCCATACTGGGTCGAGGGGTTCCATACTGGGCAGAGGGTTTCCATACTGGGTCGAGGGTTCCATACTTTGTCAGGGGTTCCATACTGGGTCGAGGTAGAGGGTTCCATACTGGGTTGAGGGGTTACATACTGGGCAGAGGGGTTTCCATACTGGGTAGAGGGGTTTCCATACTGGGCAGAGGGTTTCCATACTGGTTAGAGGGGTTCCATACTGGGCAGAGGGTTTCCATACTGGGTCGAGGGGTTCCATACGTGGCGAGGGTTCCATACTGGGTCGAGGTAGAGGGGTTCCATACTGTGTCGAGGGGTTCCATACTGGGTCGAGGGGTTCCATACTGGGTAGAGGGGTTCCATACTGTGTCGAGGGGTTCTATACTGGGTAGAGGGGTTCCATACTGGATATAGGGGTTCCCCACTATATGGTGTCAAGGATGTTATTATAGTTCACATGTCCACTGTACACCTTCATAGGTAATTGTCTAAGAGGTTTGTAGGGTGGGTGATCCACATGTTAAGCAGCTAAGTTAACTATAGTGTACAGCACATTCCTTCAGTATGTAATGTAAACATCTCTACAATTCCCATAGACAAAATCTATATAGGTCTTTATGAGAGAAAAAAAACACAAGATTCCAATACAAGGATCCAAATAGAATCCAATAGGAAAATCTTATCAGATTTCGGAACCAGTCCTATTGGACTCCATTGGGATTCTGTCCTATAGAATTGTATATACAGCAATAGAAACATCCTATCAGTGGGCTGGACTTTGATGTAGTGGTCTAAGCGCCTGGTCCAGGCCACATATGCCCCTTGAAGACTGTTTTTAACCGGTTTCTGTACCTCTATCTGTACGTACATTTGGCCTGTCAAGAAAATAACTCTCCTTAAACATTTTACAATAGTAAAAAAATATAATTTGGGATTCCAATAAAAAATCCTGTTAGAATTCATATGAAAATCCTGTCAGATTTTGGAAATGGTCCTATTGGACTCCTGTAGGGCTTTTTTTACTAGCGCAGACAGGAACATTCATTTAAATCACTTCCTGTGTGGAAGCAAGGGACAAAGGAAAAGGGAGCGAGATAAACTAATTGAAAAGGAGGCAACAAAGATTCACGATTAATTTCCTTCCGCTATCCTTCTCTGCTCATGTCTATAGTTGTGATGTTTCTCTCAGAGCTCTGAGATGTGGAGATAAAAACTGAGGCCAGGATTCAATCCGTGGAGTGCTGTCAACAATGCGCCTTTTAAAGGCAATGTTCACACATTCAAGGTTAACTGTTCAGATGTCAGCTCAATGTTCACACATTCAAGGTTAACTCTTCAGTTGTTGGCTCAATTGGAAATAACCTTTATATGTCAAGCGTGCTACAACAGATTTGGGATTCAATCTCGGTCTGACTCCAGCACAGAGAAAAAAAGAGTCACTATGATAGAGTCCACAAAGACAGAGAACAGACAGTAACTATGATAGAGTCCACAAAGACAGAAAGCGCAGAGAGTGGTGATGCCAGCATTAGAAGGTATTCTCTTCTTGTTGGAGAGGAACTGAGGTGTTTGATGCCAGTGATCCTGAGGACCTAAGGAAAGGTATTGTAGGGGATAACAGGGTAGGGTGACCTCTGGCTAAAGATCCTCTAACACATAGCTGGATGGAACTAAAAGCTAGAGTGGCCACAGCAGGGCTGAGGGATCCTAGGAAGAAGGGCTGGGTTGGAGCTTGATTACCTCTGGCTAAAGATCCTCTAACACATAGTTGGATGGAACCACAAGCTAGAGGGGCCACAGCAGGGCTGAGGGATCCTAGGCAGAAGGGCTGGGTTGGGGCTTGATAACCTCTGGCTAAAGATCCTCTAACACATAGTTGGATGGAACCACAAGCTAGAGGGGCCACAGCAGGGCTGAGGGATCCTAGGCAGAAGGGCTGGGTTGGGGCTTGATAACCTCTGGCTAAAGATCCTCTAACACATAGTTGGATGGAACCACAAGCTAGAGGGGCCACAGCAGCGGTAAGTGATTGTAACACACTGGGCGTAGTGGGTGCGGAGTCAGACGCAGGAGGCAGAAGATACAGAGTGGCGCTTTAATTACGCACCGGGAAAAATGGACTCGCCAAGAAACTGGGCGCACATAAACAATTGGCCAAAACCAGGACCACACCAGCCCAGAGGGAAAATTCTAAATAACCAGCACTACCACACAAAGTACACAGTGAGAAACGCAACAATCCCGCACAAAGAGCAGGTGGGCCCACCGGCTTAAATAGCCCAACTAAAAAAACTAAACAAGAAACAGGTGTAACTAATAAGACAAAACCAACAGAAAAGGAAAATGGATCGGTGGCAGCTAGTAGACCGGTGACGACGACCGCCGAGCGCCACCCGAACAAGAAGGGGAGCCACTTTCGGTAGGAGTCGTGACAGTGATCCTAAGAAGAAGGGCTGGGCTGGGGCTTGGTGACCTCTGGCTAAATGATCCTGTGAGTTTGGTCGGGTGACCTCAGGTTTGAGGTTTTAAGCTGGGTTTCTGTATAGCACTTTGTGACATTGGCTGACGTAAAAAGGGCTTTATAAATACATATGATTGATTGATAACATAGGGCTGAGGAGGGCTGAGGAGGCGCTTGGTGACCCCAGGCTAAAGGATCAATCCAGAGAGACAAATACCCTTGACACGTCCTCACCTTTTCTCTGTCCATTTCCTCATTTAGGACAGTTTACTCTGAGCTGACACAGAGATTTAGCTTGGGGTAATTTATGCAGTTATGTCCATAAAAGATTGCCAAAAATCTAGTTTTAATTTTGTTTGCATATCTCAAGTAAGAGCACAGATTAGCAGAATAGAATAAAATATTATTTATTTATTTGACAGGGACAATGCACATCAAATAACAATTCTGTAAATGTGCCAGATTTAGTCAGCAGGCTAGTTTTCATCTGTAGTCCCGTGGAAGATTTAGCATCACAGACATTAACATTAAAGAAGTCCAGTCCCTAGCATAGAATAGAAAATAATAGAATAACTTGACCCCTAGAGTCGATGGCTGCACCTCCGCGGAAATCTGATTAGCATAATAAAGAAATCCCCATAAAAATCTGTCAGTTTATGCTAGAGATATTCATTTTTTGCGTTGGATGCTTCTCAATCCACCCATGTCGCACTTCCGCATCTGTGGTGAAAGGTAACAGAACTAGAGCAGTGTTTGTCAGACCAGGAGACATCCCATCTGAGGTGAAAGAACTAGAGCAGTGTTTATCAGAGCAGGAGACATCCCATCTGAGGTGAAAGGTGACAGAACTAGAGCAGTGTTTATCAGACCAGGAGACATCCCATCTGAGGTGAAAGGTAACAGAACTAGAGCAGTGTTTATCAGACAAGGAGACATCCCATCTGAGGTGAAAGGTGACAGAACTAGAGCAGTGTTTATCAGACAAGGAGACATCCCATCTGAGGTGAAAGGTAACAGAACTAGAGCAGTGTTTGTCAGACCAGGAGACATCCCATCTGAGGTGAAAGGTGACAGAACTAGAGCAGTGTTTATCAGACCAGGAGACATCCCATCTGAGGTGAAAGGTAACAGAACTAGAGCAGTGTTTATCAGACCAGGAGACATCCCATGAAATAACACTGTGAATCATGTAATAACCAGGTGAAAGGTGACAGAACTAGAGCAGTGTTTATCAGACCAGGAGACATCCCATCTGAGGTGAAAGGTAACAGAACTAGAGCAGTGTTTATCAGACAAGGAGACATCCCATCTGAGGTGAAAGGTGACAGAACTAGAGCAGTGTTTATCAGACCACTGAACGTCCTGGAAATCGGTCTTTTCACAAAATCGTCTGCAGTGTCCAAATGGTTAGACCAACAAACTATTATGACAAGAGTCTTGGGACTGGTCTTAAGTCGGTACAGACGATCTGCCAACCTCGGTCTGTAGTGTCCCAACAGCCTTGGCTAAACACTAATATGACTCTAACAAACATGTACATGTTATTTGTTTTGCTCTAGGACACCCACAGGCCTCACAAGACTTGTCTGAAGGTCCACCAGAACCAGTTGAAAATAGGTATGTGGGTATACAGTACCAGTCAATAGTTTATAGACACACCTATTCATTCAAGAGTTTTTCTACATTGTATAATAAATGTGAAGACATCAAAACTATGAAATAACACATATGGAATCATGTAATAACCAAAACATTGTTAATAAAATTGTCACACTCTGGCCAGAGAGAGCCTTTTATTCTCTATTTTGGTTAGGCCAGGGTGTGACTAGGGTGGGCATTCTATGTCCTGGCCATAGAGAGGCTTCTATTCTCTATTTTGGTTAGGGTGTGACTAGGGTGGGCATTCTATGTTCATTTTCTATGTTTTGTATTTCTTTGTTGTTTGGCCGGGTGTGGTTCTCAATCAGGGACAGCTGTCTATCGTTGTCTCTGATTGAATCCCTTCCCTAAACTGAGCTAGCAGCCAAAGAATCTCTTCCCTAAACTGAGCTAGCAGCCAGAGAATCTCTTCCCTAAACTGAGCTAGCAGCCAGAGAATCTCTTCCCTAAACTGAGCTAGCAGCCAGAGAATCTCTTCCCTAAACTGAGCTAGCAGCCAGAGAATCTCTTCCCTAAACTGAGCTAGCAGCCAGAGAATCTCTTCCCTAAACTGAGCTAGCAGCCAGAGAATCTCTTCCCTAAACTGAGCTAGCAACCAGAGAATCTCTTCCCTAAACTGAGCTACCAACCAAAGAATCTCTTCCCTAAACTGAGCTAGCCTCTGAACAAGGCCGTTAACCCACCGTACCTAGGCCGTGATTGTAAATAAGAATTTGTTCTTAACTGACTTGCCTAGTTAAAAAAAATATAAAACCAATAAAGCTGTAACGTAGAAAAATGTGGAAAATGGGAAGGGTCTGAATACTTCACAAATGCATTCGGTATACAACATAAAAAATACACATTATACCACCTAAAAATAATTGTAAAACATAGATGAATTATTTGTATTATTTGGGAGGGGGGGTTAATGTTAATTCTATGTTGTGTATACAGGGCACATGTGTTAAAAGGGACCTAGGTCTCAATATGTCTTCCCTGTTAAAAAATAAAGGTGAAATACAAGTATAACTCCTGGTCCCATCAGCCTCGTGCAGCCCGGCCCCTAATGCAGCCCGGGCCCCTAATGCAGCCCGGCCCCTAATGCAGCCCGGCCCCTAATGTAGCCCCTAATGCAGCCCCTAATGCAGCCCGGCCCCCCTAATGCAGCCCGGCCCCTAATGCAGCCCGGCCCCTAATGCAGCCCTTAATGCAGTCCGGCCCCTAATGTAGCCCCTAATGCAGCCCGGCCCCTAATGCCCCTAGCCCCTAATGCAGCCCCTAATGGCCCCTAATGTAGCCCCTAATGCAGCCCGGACCCTAATGCAGCCCCTAATGCAGCCCGGCCCCTAATGTAGCCCCTAATGCAGCCCGGCCCCTAATGTAGCCCCTAATGCAGCCCGGTCCCTAATGTAGCCCGGCCCCTAATGCAGCCCGGCCCCTAATGCAGCCCGGCCCCTAATGCAGCTCCCAATGCAGCCCCTAATGCAGCCCGGCCCCTAATGCAGCCCGGCCCCTAATGTAGCCCCTAATGCAGCCCGGCCCCTATTGCAGCCCGGCCCCTAATGTAGCCCCTAATGTAGCCCCTAATGCAGCCCGGCCCCTAATGTAGCCCGGCCCCTAATGCAGCCCGGCCCCTAATGCAGCCCCTAATGCAGCCCGGCCCCTAATGTAGCACGGCCCCTAATGCAGCCCGGCCCCTAATGTAGCCCCTAATGCAGCCCGGCCCCTAATTTAGCCCCTAATGCAGCCTGGCCCCTAATGCAGCCCCTAATGCAGCCCGGCCCCTAATGTAGCCCGGCCCCTATCGCAGCCCGGCCCCTATTGCAGCCCGGCCCCTAATGTAGCCCCTAATGCAGCTCGGCCCCTAATGTAGCCCCTAATGCAGCCCGCCCCCTAATGTATCCCCTAATGCAGCTCGGCCCCTAATGCAGCCCGGCCCCTAATGCAGCCCGGCCCCTAACGCAGCAAGGCCCCTAATGCAGCCCGGCCCCTAACGCAGCCCGGCCCCTAACGCAGCAAGGCCCCTAACGCAGCCCGGCCCGGCCCCTAACGCAGCCCGGCCCCTAATGCAGCCCGGCCCCTAATGCAGCCCCTAATGCAGCTCGGCCCCTAATGCAGCCCCTAATGCAGCTCGGCCCCTAATGCAGCCCCTAATGTAGCCCGGCCCCTAATGCAGCCCGGCCCTTAATGCAGCCTGGCCCCTAATGCATCCCCTAATGTAGCACGGCCCCTAATGTAGCCCGGCCCTTAATGCAGTACGGCCCCTAATGCAGCCCGGCCCCTAATGCAGCCCCTAATGCAGCCCGGCCCCTAATGTAGCCCGGCCCCTAATGCAGCCCGGCCCCTATTGCAGCCTGGCCCCTATTGCAGCCCGGCCCCTAATGCAGCCCCTAATGCAGTCCGGCCCCTAATGTAGCCCCTAATGCAGCCCGGCCTCTAATGTAGCCCCTAATGCAGTCCGGCCCCTAATGTAGCCCCTAATGCAGCCCGGCCTCTAATGTAGCCCCTAATGCAGCCCGGACCCTAATGTGGCCCCTAATGTAGCCCCTAATGCAGCCACTAATGCAGCCCGGCCCCTAATGTAGCCCCTAATGCAGCCCGGCCCCTAATGTAGCCCCTAATGCAGCCCCTAATGTAGCCCCTAATGTGGCCCCTAATGTAGCCCCAAATGCAGCCCCTAATGTAGCCCCTAATGTAGCCCGGCCCCTAATGCAGCCCGGCCCCTAATGCAGCCCGGCCCCTAATGCATCCCGGCCCCTAATGTAGCCCCTAATGCAGCCCGGCCCCTAATGTAGCCCCTAATGCAGACAGCCCCTAATGTAGCCCCTAATGCAGCCCGGCCCCTAATCAAATCAAAATCAAATCAAATTTATTCATATAGCCCTTCGTACATCAGCTGATATCTCAAAGTGCTGTACAGAAACCCAGCCTAAAACCCCAAACAGCAAGCAATGCAGGTGTAGAAGCACGGTGGCTAGGAAAAACTCCCT
This sequence comes from Oncorhynchus tshawytscha, assembly GCF_018296145.1. Classification (NCBI taxonomy): domain Eukaryota; kingdom Metazoa; phylum Chordata; class Actinopteri; order Salmoniformes; family Salmonidae; genus Oncorhynchus; species Oncorhynchus tshawytscha. The sequence goes on along the minus strand of NC_056440.1, from coordinate 1,521,412 downwards.
AGAAAGGCCAAAACCTAGGAAGAAACCTAGAGAGGAACCAGGCTATGTGGGGTGGCCAGTCCTCTTATGGCTGTGCCGGGTGGAGATTATAACAGAACATGGCCAAGATGTTCAAATGTTCATAAATGACCAGCATGGTCAAATAATAATAAGGCAGAACAGTTGAAACTGGAGCAGCAGCACGGCCAGGTGGACTGGGGACAGCAAGGAGTCATCATGTCAGGTAGTCCTGGGGCATGGTCCTAGGGCTCAGGTCCTTCGAGAGAGAGAAAAAAAGAGGGAATTAGAGAGAGCATATCTGGGGTGGCCAGTCCTCTTCTGGCTGTGCCGGGTGGAGATTACAACAGAACATGGCCAAGATGTTCAAATGTTCATAAATGACCAGCATGGTCGAATAATAAGAAGGCAGAACAGTTGAAACTGGAGCAGCAGCACGGCCAGGTGGACTGGGGACAGCAAGGAGTCATCATGTCAGGTAATCCTGGGGCATGGTCCTAGGGCTCAGGTCCTCCGAGAGAGAGAAGGAGAGAATTAGAGAACGCACACTTAGATTCACACAGGACACCGAATAGGACAGGAGAAGTACTCCAGATATAACAAACTGATCCTAGCCCCCCGACACATAAACTACTGCAGCATAAATACTGGAGGCTGAGACAGGAGGGGTCACGAGACACTGTGGACCCATCCGAGGACACCCCCGGACAGGGCCAAACAGGAAGGATATAACCCCACCCACTTTGCCAAAGCACAGCCCCCACACCACTAGAGGGATATCTTCAACCACCAACTTACCATCCTGAGACAGGGCCGAGTATAGCCCACAAAGATCTCCGCCATGGCACAACCCAAGGGGGGGCGCCAACCCAGACAGGATGACCACATCAGTGAATCAACCCACTTAGGTGACGCACCCCTTCCAGGGACGGCATGAGAGAGCCCCAGTAAGCCAATGACTCAGCCCCTGTAATAGGGTTAGAGGCAGAGAATCCCAGTGGAAAGAGGGGAACCGGCCAGGCAGAGACAGCAAGGGCGGTTCGTTGCTCCAGAGCCTTTCCGTTCACCTTCCCACTCCTGGGCCAGACTACACTCAATCATATGACCCACTGAAAAGATGAGTCTTCAGTAAAGACTTAAAGGTTGAGACCGAGTTTGCGTCTCTCACATGGGTAGGCAGACCGTTCCATAAAAATGGAGCTCTATAGGAGAAAGCCCTGCCTCCAGCTGTTTGCTTAGAAATTCTAGGGACAATTAGGAGGCCTGCGTCTTGTGACCGTAGCGTACGTGTAGGTATGTACGGCAGGACCAAATCAGAGAGATAGGTAGGAGCAAGCCCATGTAATGCTTTGTAGGTTAGCAGTAAAACCTTGAAATCAGCCCTTGCTTTGACAGGAAGCCAGTGTAGAGAGGCTAGCACTGGAGTAATATGATCAAATTTTTTGGTTCTAGTCAGGATTCTAGCAGCCGTATTTAGCACCAACTGAAGTTTATTTAGTGCTTTATCCGGGTAGCCGGAAAGTAGAGCATTGCAGTAGTCTAACCTAGAAGTGACAAAAGCATGGATTAATTTTTCTGCATCATTTTTGGACAGAAAGTTTCTGATTTTTGCAATGTTACGTAGATGGAAAAAAGATGTCCTTGAAATGGTCTTGATATGTTCTTCAAAAGAGAGATCAGGGTCCAGAGTAATGCCGAGGTCCTTCACAGTTTTATTTGAGACGACTGTACAACCATTAAGATTAATTGTCAGATTCAACAGAAGATCTCTTTGTTTCTTGGGACCTAGAACAAGCATCTCTGTTTTGCCCGAGTTTAAAAGTAGAAAGTTTGCAGCCATCCACTTCCTTATGTCTGAAACACATGCTTCTAGCAAGGGCAATTTTGGGGCTTCACCATGTTTCATTGAAATGTACAGCTGTGTGTCATCCGCATAGCAGTGAAAGTTAACATTATGTTTTCGAATAACATCCCCAAGAGGTAAAATATATAGTGAAAACAATAGTGGTCCTAAAACGGAACCTTGAGGAACACCAAAATTTACAGTTGATTTGTCAGAGGACAAACCATTCACAGAGACAAACTGATATCTTTCCGACAGATAAGATCTAAACCAGGCCAGAACTTGTCCGTGTAGACCAATTTGGGTTTCCAATCTCTCCAAAAGAATGTGGTGATCGATGGTATCAAAAGCAGCACTAAGGTTTTGGAGCACGAGGACAGATGCAGAGCCTCGGTCCGATGGCATTAAAATGTCATTTACCACCTTCACAAGTGCCGTCTCAGTGCTATGATGGGGTCTAAAACCAGACTGAAGCATTTCGCCCCTAATGCAGCCCGGCCCCTAATGCAGCCCGGCCCCTAATGCAGCCCGGCCCCTAATGCAGCCCGGCCTCTAATGTAGCCCCTAATGTAGCCATTTGACATAACTAGATATAGAATCCTTCAAGATGTATTTTCTTCTGATTAGTCTACCCTACTCTTTCTAAACACTGCTCAGCCATGTGAGACTAAGGTAATATAATACCTAGTTAGACATGTTAAATAATATACTATAGTACTGATTGTATGCTGCTGTTCATTTGAGGTTAACCCGGGGTGACAACACCAACACACGGCCACTTGATGGTAGACAGACTTGATAAGAAGTGTTTGTTCTTAAACAAACATACTTTAACAAACTACTGTGCACTCTGCTCGAAGAGAGCTGTTCTGTGTATATTTAGCCGCGTGCTCTAAGGACTGTTTCTATTGGAAACATAAGGGACTTATTTAGAATTTAGCTCTGGCATCAGGCCAGGGCATAGTTCAGTTCCCTCTACAGATAGCTGGGACAGTTAGAGACCGTTTTATTTTGGGAGAAAATAAAAAATTTAATAAATATTTTCGTTATTGTTTCAGGATGATAATGCTTTCATCATCGGTCAAATATAGGCACCGTGCTGAAAAGTTATGCACATACAAATACTATGAATAAAATAAAATAACTGAAATCCAATCAAAATCATTCTAGTCAAGGAGGATTTATTCTCATAATCACCAACTAGGGAGAGAATGAGAAGATATGTGTTGTTTTGTGGGAAAGCAACCATGATCCAAGATTTTTTTTCATGAAGGGCATATTTTTGGGCTAATCATTTAAATGCCAACCAAAAGCACCCTACCATGAAAACATCAGGACTGCATTCCAAGTGGGACCCTATTCCTCACACTACTTTTGACCAGGACCTTATGGGCCAATGTAGGGAATATGTTGCCATTTGGGACAGATTTGGCCCCAGTCGTAATGCTGGTCAACTCTGCAGATTAGCTTGGTCCAAATGTCTAAATCATTCCATTCCCTACTTATAAAAATGGAGGGGGGTCAGTTAGAGGGGGGGGGGCAGTTAGGAGAGCACAAAGCCAAGCAGACTGGAAGACCCAGAGATAAAGACAGCTGACCAAGGAAAACCAAACAACACAAACTACACTCTAAAACTACACCAGTTATACAGACAACAAACTATAAACTACACTCAAACTATAAACCACACTCTAAAACTATAAATTAACACAAACTGTACTCTAAAGCTTTAAACTACACTCTAAAAGTACATCAAATACACAAACTACAATCGAAAACTACAACAATTACACAAACTATGCTCTAGAAATATAAAATACACAAATTACCCTCTAAACTACACCAATTACAAACTACACTCAAAATATAAACTACACAAACTACACTAAAACAAACTACACCAACTATATAAACAACACTCTAAAACAATAAACTACACCAACTACCTAAACTACACTCTAAAACAATAAACTAGACAAACTACCTAAAGTACACTCTAAAACAATAAACTAGACAAACTACCTAAAGTACACTCTAAAACAATAAATTACACCAACTACACAAACTACACTCCAAAACAATAAACTACTATAAACAACTACCTAAAGTACACTCTAACACAATAAACTACACCAACTGCACTCCGCAACTATAAACTACACAGACAGGGAAAAACTACACTAAAACTACATTATCTACTACAATCAATTCAAACTACAAAAAAATGTCTACAAGCTAAACTCTACAAAAACTACACTTTAGTTGCATTACCTTAAACTCTAGCTTTATAAATAATTACTACAATCTTTATATGTGACCCGATTCAGGAAACTAGGCGTATGTCGCAAGTCACGATTTCACAGGAGAGCCTTTTGTAAGGTGAAAACATTTTTGTTGTTGTCTTCTTGAACATGTGAACTTTCATGTGCCTTATTATCAAACTTGTATGTCATCTGTAAATACAAATACAATGGTTAAATTACGAGCCTAGTTGGTTAAGCCACAGAAAAAGTCAGCAACCTTCCCGCTAGCCATGATTGGCTGAAATAATGAGTGGGCTGGACATGCCTAGAGATGAGTTTGGATTGGTCTGTAGTGTTGCATCTTGAATCTATAAAATGAGCTGCTTGTCATGCATAATAATCCTTTCTTCCGCAGTTTTTTCAAAAGATATTATGTTAACCACGGAGAACTGCAAATCTCACTAACATTGCTGCCCTGAATTTATCAGGCGCTATTGACAAAGGTTTAGTGGGAAAAAGTTGTGATGGACTACTTTCTGGATGACGATCGTGCCATACAATGCTGACTCTCTCTCATTTCATAACACATTTTGAAATCAGTGGAACACAACAGGCCAAACAAGCTGTGCAAACTAAACGGAAACAACACAGGATGTCTGATAAAAGGGGTAAGAATCTAGCTATAATTTCATAGAAGTTTCTAATTTAGTCAGAAAGTTGCTTTCATTGCAAGCTAAAGCATACTGTTAGCTAGCTAGCTGATGTTAGATGCTGGCTAGCTAACTAACAATGAACCTAACGTTATTTGGTTAACTTTAGCTTGCTATGACAATCGGTTTGTATTGCTAGTAACATTACTCTATGGATTGGAATTATAGTTAATTTCTTTAGCTCGCAGCTAACGTTAACGTGACATAGCTAGCTAACAACAAGTTAGACAACGTTAGCTGAGGTGAGGTAGTTGGCTGGCTTGCTAGCTAACATTAATTTACAGTGGGACAAAAAAGTATTTAGTCAACCACCAATTGTGCAAGTTCTCGCACTTAAAAAGATGAGAGAGGCCTGTAATTTTCATCATAGGTACACTTCAACTATGACAGACAAAAAAAAAAATTGAATCCAGAAAATCACATTGTAGGATTTTTTATGAGTTTATTTGCAAATTATGGTGGAAAATAAGTACACCATGGAAATACTTATTTTCCACCATAATTTGCAAATAAATTCATTAAAAATCCTACAATGTGATTTTCTGGATTTTTTTTCTCATTTTGTCTGTCATAGTTGACGTGTACCTATGATGAAAATTACAGGCCTCTCCCATCTTTTTAAGTGGGAGAACTTGCACAATCGGTGGCTGACTAAATACTTTTTTGCCCCACTGTATGTCTATGAAGTGTGTCTAACGTTAATGATGTTATCTCAGAATGCCATTTCGCATCTATTGCATAATAATGCCCCCCCTAATAACTTCTAATTTAACGTTTAATCTTTTCACCAGTTGTTAAATTTGGAAAAATAAGTATACATTCTTGATTTTGTGGTAAAATGGAAGGAGAATGAAAGTTTAAAGCAAAGTGCCCTATAAGTAGCAGGCGTGTAATCAGAGGTCTGAGCCTTGAAAAAACATCTGGCTCTGAGCCTGTTGTACACCATGAGATGCCACAGTAGATCTGGCCCATTGATGTCTGTCATATTTCCCTGTGAAACGTGAGTGTATGGGCAGCATGGAAACGTGAGACTATATGGTCTGCCTGTCTGTCCATCTGTCTGTCTGCCTGTCTACCCCAACATATCTCAAGATAAGCCACTCTCACTTCAGAAATAAGCGAATGCAGAGTATCTGTGGATATATTTGCGCCTCTCCCTCTTGACTGAAACAAAAACCAGACAGCAACTTCTGCAGTGTTGTCATCATAGGAGCTACCGCTGGTCCCATCTATCAGAGGGAGTACAGGTGGAATCACAAACTAAATGGTGGTTGATTCTTTCATCACAGGTTTAAGCAAGAAAAAACATTTCCCAGAATATTATTAACATCTGTATTCCTTCAACTGTGGCTGTATCTTTACCTTGTCACCCTGTAACTTTAGCCTACCAGCAGCTGCCTCTGCCTGCCATGCAGCCCGCATGGAACTCCCTGTCTCCCTGTCTGGTGTGTTTGCTCTCCCTCATCCATCACACCTCCCTCCCTCCACCAGACCACCTGAGCCCCGGAAGACAGCTGTATGGAGCATGACAGAGTGCCTCTGCCAGGGTGGAGTGGACTTGATGGTTAGGGTACTACAGAAACAGGGAAAGATCCCTGAGACAGCCGTATGGAGCCTGACAGAGCGGCTCTGCCAGGGTGGTACTACAGAAACAGGGAAAGATCCCTGAGACAGCCGTATGGAGCCTGACAGAGCGGCTCTGCCAGGGTGGTACTACAGAAACAGGGACAGATCCCTGAGACAGCCGTATGGAGCCTGACAGAGTGGCTCTGCCAGGGTGGTACTACAGAAACAGGGACAGATCCCTGAGACAGCCGTATGGAGCCTGACAGAGTGGCTCTGCCAGGGTGGAGTTTGTACACAGACACTGGTATTGATTGGAGTAAATGGAGTGACTCACTAGCTGAGGGCCGGAGGGAGGGCCGGAGGGAGGGAGGAACCTGACTCCCCCTTGTCAATAATAGCTAATAGCCCACTCCACTGCTTCAGGATATATCTGGCCTGAAGAGAGGAGAGTGGTAGGGAGGCATAGAGAGAATTGGTAATGTTCCCACAGAGAAATTCACCAGCGCTCTGTGACAACCAACAACTCCATACAGTACTAGTCAAAACTTTGGACACACCTACTCATTCAAGGGTTTTTCTTTATTTTTAGTCTTTTCTACATAATAATAGTGAAGACATAAAAACTATGAAATAACACATCATGTAGTAACCAAAAATGGGTTAAAAGCCACCCTTTGCCTTGATGACAGCTTTGCACACTCTTGGCATTCTCTCAACCAGCTTCATGAGGTAGTCACCTGGAATGCATTTCAATTATTAACAGGTGTGCCTTGTTAAAAGGTCATTTGTGGAATTTCTTTCCTTCATAATGGATTTGAGCCAATCAGTCGTGTTGTGACAAGGAGTGTGCAAAGAGTGTGCAAAGCTAGCTAGCTAACTAGTAAACTAGCGCAATTACTCTACTGGTGACGACGGCTGGTGAGGAGGTAGGTAGGTCTGTGTGTGTGTGTGTTGGGCAAGTGTATCTGCTCAGATCAGATGATGATGATGATAGGGGCTGAGAGGCAGATGCAGGTCCAACCTTCATCGCAACTTTAAGGCTGCTAAATGGCACACTCCTTCCGTATTTAGTGCACTATATTAGTAGTGAAGTAGTGAAGAATGTTATCAGGAACCTTGTTATTTAATAGAAGGTCTGTATGACTCGTTTTAAAGTGACTCAACACTATTTTTATGAAATAACACTTGTATATTGTCATTTCCAGGTGTTCTCTAAATTACATACTAGCATACAGTAATCAACTGCATTATTACACATACCATGGAGCTAGCATCATAGGCCTAACACAGTGGACACCATGTATCTAGCACCATAGACCTAACACAGTGGACACCATGGAACTAGCATCATAGACCTAACACAGTGGACACCATGGAGCTAGCATCATAGACCTAACACAGTGGACACCATGGAACTAGCATCATAGACCTAACATAGTGAACACCATGGAGCTAGCACCATAGACCTAACACAGTGGACACCATGGAACTAGCATCATAGACCTAACATAGTGAACAACATGGAGCTAGCACCATAGACCTAACACAGTGGACACCATGGAGCTAGCATCATAGACCTAACACAGAGGGCACCATGGAGTTATGGAGCTAGCATCATAGACCTAACACATAGGGCACCATGGAGATTGCATCATAAACCTAACACAGTGGACACCATGGAGCTAGCACCATAGACCTAACACAGTGAACACCATGGAGCTAGCATCATAGACCTAACATAGTGGAAACCATGGAACTGGCAGGGGGTGGAAAGGAGTTTTACGAGACGTTGCCAGGGAGAGGAACCGAACCTGCACACACACAAACACACACACACACACACACACACACACACACACACACACACACACACACACACACACACACACACACAGAGCTGCTTGGGTTCCTTCTTATTTCTTTTGTTCAGGCCTTTTCCACAGACACCCGAGATGAGAAGTGACTCCAGACCCCTGGCATCCGTACAAAGGGAACCCTATACAAGAGAGGGGGATGGGGAGCATTCCTTCACTCCACCGTAAACCCTGGGGGGGATGGTTTACATCTACTAAAAACTAAATGCTACATTTTATGTTCTGAAGTAGGAAAAACAAAGAGAATTCACGAGAACCAAGGTTTTCCGGCACACAGCTTTGACCTACTACAGTATGTTGGTCTACTGTACTTCAAACAATGTGTATGCAGGTCGCTTAGGACTCAACCCTTCTCAAACAACCTTAATTCATACTCTTATAGCAGGTGCTCCCACAGTAATGTGATTTGTACCGCATACAAGTTAAACCCTAAGGTCGATGTTCGCACCCCATGGAAAGTTCTCTCTAAGTGTTGCTTTTGGAAATGCATGTGAGTTCTTCGGTCATCATAGAAACGATGCATCGTTAAAACACTTGTAAGCTTAAGTTCCATTGCTGTCTGAAAACAGGACCCTGGCCATTGCTGTCTGAAAACAGGACCCTGGCCATTGCTGTCTGAAAACAGGACCCTGGCTATTGCTGTCTGAAAACAGGACCCTGGCCATTGCTGTCTGAAAACAGGACCCTGGCTATTGCTGTCTGAAAACAGGACCCTGGCTATTGCTGTCTGAAAACAGGACCCTGGCTATTGCTGTCTGAAAACAGGACCCTGGCTGTCTGAAAACAGGACCCTGGCTGCTGTCTGAAAACAGGACCCTGGCTATTGCTGTCTGAAAACAGGACCCTGGCTATTGCTGTCTGAAAACAGGACCCTGGCTATTGCTGTCTGAAAACAGGACCCTGGCTATTGCTGTCTGAAAACAGGACCCTAGCTATTTGCATTTATGCAAAACACATCTTTTCGGTCTTTTTATGGTTCTATCCCGAACGGCAGTCTTTTTATGGTTCTATCCCGAACGGCAGTCTTTTTATGGTTCTATCCCGAACGGCAGTCTTTTTTAAATGTATTTTTGGGGTCTTGAATCCCAAAAAACAATCAAATGTATTTATGAAGCCCTTTTTACATCAGCTGATGTCACAAAGTGCTGTACAGAAACCCAGCCTAAAACCCCAAACAGCAAGCAATGCAGATGTAGAAGCACAGTGGCTAGGAAAAACTCCCTAGAAATGCAGGAACCTAGGAAGAAACTTAGAGAGGAACCAGGGGTGGCCAGTCCTCTTCTGGCTGTGCCGGGTGGAGATTATAACAGAACATGGCCAAGATGTTCAAATGTTCATAAATGACCAGCATGGTCGAATAATAATAAGGCAGAACAGTTAAACCTGGAGCAGCAGCACTGCCAGTTGGACTGTGGACAGCAAGGAGTCATCATGTCAGGTAGTCCTGGGGCATGGTCCTAGGGCTCATGTCCTCCGATAATAATAATCACAGAGACAGGAGGGGTCAGGAGACACTGTGGTCCTGTCAGACAATACCCCAGACAGGGCCAAACAGGCAGGATAAAACCCCACCCACTTTGCCAAAGCACAGCTCCCACACCACTAGAGGGATATCTTCAAACCATCAACTTACTATCCTGAGACAAGGCTGAGTATAGCTCATGAAGATCTACGTTAACGATCCTAACCTGCTACGTTAACGATCCTAACCTGCTACGTTAACGATCCTAACCTGCTAAGTTAACGATCCTAACCTGCTACGTTAACGATCCTAACCTGCTACGTTAACGATCCTAACCTGCTACGTTAACGATCCTAACCTGCTACGTTAACGATCCTAACCTGCTACGTTAACGATCCTAACCTGCTACGTTAACGATCCTAACCTGCTACGTTAACGATCCTAACCTGCTACTTTAACGATCCTAACCTGCTACGTTAACGATCCTATCCTGCTACTTTAACGATCCTAACCTGCTACGTTAATGATCCTGCTACTTTAACTCCTAACCTGCTACGTTAACGATCCTAACCTGCTACTTTAACCCTAACCTGCAAATCCTAACCTTCTACTTTAACATCCTATCCTGCTTTGTCCTAACCTGCTACGCCCTAAATATAAACCTGCTACGTTAATGATCCTAACCTCAAATCAAATCAACGTTTGTCACTTGCGCCAAATACAACCTTACAGTGAAATGCTTCCTTACAAGCCCTTAACCAACAGTGCAGTTTTGAAGTAAAAAAATAGGTATTAGGTAAACAATAGATAAGTAGAGAAATAAAAAAAACTGTAAAAAATAACAGGAGCGAGGCTAAATACAGGTGGTACCGGTCAATGTGCGGGGGCACATGGTGGTTAGTCGGGCTATTTGAGGTAATATGTACATGTAGGATTAGTTTAGATGATAATTTAGATGATAAACAGAGCTTAAGCGTAAAAGAGGGGTTTGGCCGGGGGGGATGGACACACACACCTCCTCCCTATAGGCTGTCTCATCGTTGTCAGTGATCAGTAATCAAGCCTACCACTGTTGTGTTGTCTGCAAACTTAATGATGGTGTTGGAGACATGCCTGGCCGTGCAGTCGTGGGTGAACAGGGAGTACAGGAAGGGACTAAGCACACACCCCTGAGGGACTCCAGTGTTGAGGATCAGCGTGGCATATGTGTTGTTACCTACCCTTACCACCTAGGGGTGGCCGGTCAGGAAGTCCAGGATTCAGCTGCAGAGGGAGGTGTTTAGTCCCAGGGTCCTTAGCTTAGTGAGGAGCTTTGAGGGCACTATGGTGTTGAACGCTGAGCTGAAGTCAATGAATAGCATTCTCACATAGGTGTTCCTTTTGTCCAGGTGGGAAAGGGCAGTGTGGAGTGTAATAGAGATGCATCATCTGTGGATCTGTTTGGGCGGTATGCAAATTGGAGTGGGTCTAGGGTTTCTGGGATAATGGTGTTGATGTGAGCCATTATCAGCCATTCAAAGCACTTCATGGCTACAGACATGAGTGTTACAGGTCTGTTGTCATTTAGGCAGGTTACCTTTGTGTTCTTGGGCCCAGGGACTATTGTGGTCTGCTTGAACATGTTGGTATTACAGACTCAGACAGGGAGAGGTTGATAATGTCAGTGAAGACATCTGCCAGATGGTCAGCATATGCCCGGACCAACCTTCCTGGTAATCCGTCTGGCCCAGAGGCCTTGTCAACATTAACCTGTTTACTCACGTCGGCTACGGAGAGCGTGATCACACAGTCGTCCGGATCAAATAAAATAAAATAAAATTTTATTGGTCACATACACATGTTTAGCAGATGTTACTGTGAGTGTAGTGAAATGCTTGTGCTTCTAGTTTCGACAATGCAGTAATATCTAACAAGTAATCTAACCTAACAATTTCACAACTACTACCTTAAACACACAAGTGTAAAGGAATGAATAAGAATATGTACATATAAATATATGGATGAGTGATGGTACAGAGCAGCATAGGCAAGATGCAGTAGATGGCATAGAGTACAGTATATACATATGAGATGAGTAATGTAGGGTATGTAAATATTGTGGAAGTGGAAGTGATAAATATATTGCATCATTTGTTCCATTATTAAAGTGGCTAGAGATTTGAGTCAGTATGTTGGCAGCAGCCACTCTACGTTATTGATGGCTGTTTAACAGTCTGATGGTCTTGAGACAGAAGCTGTTTTTCAGTCTCTCGGTCCCAGCTTTGATGCGGGTTGATAGCGGGGTGAACAGGCAGTGGCTCGGGTGGTTGTTGTCCTTGATGATCTTTTTGGCCTTCCTGTGACATCGGGTGGTGTAGGTGTCCTGGAGGGCAGGTAGTTTGCCCCCGGTGATGCGTTGTGCAGACCTCACTTCCCTCTGGAGAGCCTTATGGTTGTGGGCGGAGCAGTTGCCGTACCAGGCAGTGATACAGCCCGACAGGATGCTCTCGATTGTGCATCTGTAAAAGTTTGTGAATGTTTTTGGTGACAACCCAAATTTCTTCAGCCTCCTGAGGCTGTTGCGCCTTTTTCACCTTGCTGTGTGGGTGGACCATTTCAGTTTGTCCGGCATCTGTACACCGAGCAATTTAAGTTTTATTTTCCTGACACCACACTCCGAGGGCCCTCACCTGCTCCCTGCTGTCTCGTCGTTGTTGGTAATCAAGTGGCACAGTGGTCTAAGTGGCACAGTGGTCACTCCTGTGTTCCAATGGCACATTGTGTTAGCTAATCCAAATGTATCATTTTAAAAGGCTAACTGATCATTAGAAAACCCTTTTGAAATGTTGTTTTCACAGCTGAAAAATGTTCTACTGATTAAAGTAGCAATAAAACTGGCCTTCTTTAGACTAGTTAAAAAGTTCTGGGACACTGTTAAAGTCCATGGAGAACAAGAGCACCTCCTCCCAGCTGCCCACTGCGCTGAGGCTAGGAAACACTGTCACCACCGATAATCCACGATAATTGAGAATTTCAATAAGCATTTTTTTCTACGGCTGGCCATGCTTTCCTCCTGGCTAACCGTACCCCAGTCAACAGCCCTGCACCCCCCTCAGAAACTTGCCCAAACCTCCCCATTTCTCCTTCACCCAAATCCAGATAGCCGATGTTCTGAAAGAGCTGCAAAATCTGGACCCGACAAATCAACCGGGATAGACAATCTGGACCCTCTCTTTCTAAAATGATCTGCCGCCATTGTTGCTACCCCTATTACTAGCCTGTTCAATCTCTCATTTGTATCGTCTAAGATCCCCAAAGATTGGAAATCTACCTCTGTCATCCCCCTCTTCAATGGGGGAGACACTCTAGAACAAAACAGATACAGACCTATATCTATCCTACCCTGCCTTTCTAAGGTCTTCGAAAGCCAAGTTAACAAACAGATCTGTCCATTTCGAATCCCACCTTAACTTCTCTGCTATGCAATCTATTTTCCGAGCTGGTGCACCTCAGCCACGCTCAAGGTCCTAAACATTATCAAAACCGCCATCGATAAGAGACAATACTGTGCAGCTGTATTCATCGACCTGGCCAAGGCTTTTCGACTCTCTCAATCACCACATTCTTATCGGCAGACTCAACAGCCTTGGCTTCTCAAATGACTGCCTCGCCTGGTTCACCAACTACTTCTCAGAGAGAGTTCAGTGTGTCAAATCGGAGGGCCTGTTGTCCGGACCTCTGGCAGACTCTATGGGTGTGCCATAGGGTTCAATTCTTGGGCCAACTATTTTCTCTGTATATATCAATGATGTCGCTCTTGCTGCTGGTGATTCTCTAATTCACCTCTACGCAGACAACACCATTCTGTATACATCTGGCACTTCTTTGGACACTGTGTTAACTAACCTCCAGATGAGCTTCAATGCCATACAACTCTCCTTCCGTGGCCTCCAACTGCTCTTAAATGCAAGTAAAACTAAATTCATCCTCTTCAACTGATCGCTACCCGCAGTTGCCCACCCGTCCAGCATCACTACTCTGGACGGTTCTGACTTAGAACTTGTGGACAACTACAAATACCTAGGTGTCTGGTTAGATTGTAAACTCTCCTTCCAGACTCACGTTAAGCATCTCCAATACAATGTTAAATCCAGAATCGGCTTCCTATTTCGCATCAAAGCATCCTTCACTCACGTTGCTAAACATACCCTTGTAAAACTGACTATCCTACCGATCCTTGACTTTGGCGATGTAATTTACAAAATAGAAACCAACACTCTACTCAGCAAATTGGATGCAGTCTATCACAGTGCCATCTATTTTGTCACCAAAGCCCCATATACTACCCACCACTGTGACCTGTACGCTCTCGTTCATATTCGTCGCAAAACCCACTGGCTCCAGGTCATCTATAAGTCTTTGCTAGTTAACACTGGTCACCATAACAGCACCCACCCGTAGCACGCGCTCCAGCTGGTATATCTCACTGGTCACCCCCAAAGCCAATTCCTCCTTTGGCCGCCTTTCCTTACAGTTCTCTGCTGCCAATGACTGGAACGAATTGCAAAAATCTTTGAAGCTGGAGACTCATATCTCCCTCTCTAACTATAAGCACTAGCTGGCAGAGCAGCTCACAGGTCACTGCACCTGTACATAGCCCATCTGTAAACAGCCCATCCAACTACCTCATCCCCATACTTGTATTTATTTTTTGCTCCTTTGCACCCCAGTATCTCTACTTGCACATTCATCTTCTGCACATCTCTCACTCCAGTGTTTCATTGCTAAATTGTAATTATTTCACCACCATGGCCTAATTATTGCCTTACCTCCCTTAACTTACCTAATTTGCACACACTGTATATTGATTTTTCTATTGTGTTATTGACTGTACGTTTGTTATGTGTAACTCTGTGTTGTTGTTTGTGGCGCACCGCTTTGCTTTATCTTGGCCATGTTGCAGTTGTAAATGATAACTTTCTCAACTAGCCTACCTGGTTAAATAAAGGTGAAAAAAATATGGAGCGTCAGCATTTGTGGGTTCAATTACAGGCTCAAAATGGCCAGAAACAAAGCACTTTGTTCTGAAACTTGTCGGTCTATTCTTGTTCTGAGAAATGAAGGCTATTCCATGCAAGAAATGTCAAAGGAATTGAAGATCTCGTACAATGCTGTGTACTACTCCCTTCAGAGAATAGCGCAAACTGGCCCTAACCAAAATAGAAAGAGGAGTGGGAGGCCCCGGTGCACAACTGAGGAAGAGGATAAGTACATTAGAGTGTCTAGTTTGAGAAACAGACGCCTCACAAGTTCTTAACTGGCAGCTTCATTAAACAGTACCCGCAAAACACCAGTCTCAACATCAACAGTGAAGAGGTGACTCCGGGATGCTGGCCTTCTAGGCAGAGTTGCAAATAAAAAGCCATATCTCAGATTGGCCAATAAAAATAAAAGATTAAGATGGGCAACAGAACACTGACACTAGACAGAGGAACTCTGCCTAGAAGGCCAGAATCCCAGAGTCGTCTCTTCACTGTTGACATTGAGACTGGACAGAGGAACTCTGCCTAGAAGGCCAGAATCCCAGAGTTGTCTCTTCACTGTTGACATTGAGACTGGACAGAGGAACTCTGCCTAGAAGGCCAGAATCCCAGAGTCGTCTCTTCACTGTTGACGTTGAGACTGGACAGAGGAACTCTGCCGAGAAGGCCAGCATCCCAGAGTCTCCTCTGCACTGTTGACATTGAGACTGGACAGAGGAACTCTGCCTAGAAGGCCAGAATCGTCTCTTCACTGTTGACATTGAGACTGGTGTTTTGCGGGTGCTATTTAATGAAGCTGCCAGGGAAAAATGTAATGCAAGCCTATTGGCTTATTGCGGCCGTATTGTTTGAGCAAGAGTCAAGGAACATATTGCATTTGAAGATGATCATCCATAGAAGCTGAATACCAAATTTGGTGGCAATAGTTCATCATCATAGCCGATCATAGATCGAGCAGTTCTGGAGAAGAAGAGGTTTAAATGGGAATCACTAGGCTTTAGAATGCTTTAGAACGCCAGGGGAGGAAATAGTTAGGGAGCTAGTAAACCTCCAGAAACATTTCATGCTTCCACCGATCAGGTCGAAAAGTTTGTTCTCATGGCAGGAACAGCAACATACAGTAGATGGCCTGTAACACATCAGCCGGCAGGGTCCGCGTAGTAGTGACACCACTACCACAGTTTGGGGTGATGGTAACTTCAACCACTACCGCAGTTTGGCGTGATGGTAACTTCAACCACTACCGCAGTTTGGCGTGATGGTAACTTCAACCACCTCTGCAGTTTGGTGTGATGGTAACTTCAACCACCTCTGCAGTTTGGTGTGATGGTAACTTCAACCACTACCACAGTTTGGCGTGATGGTAACTTCAACCACTACCGCAGTTTGGCGTGATGGTAACTTCAACCACCTCTGCAGTTTGGTGTGATGGTAACTTCAACCACTACCACAGTTTGGCGTGATGGTAACTTCAACCACTACCGCAGTTTGGTGTGATGGTAACTTCAACCACCTCTGCAGTTTGGTGTGATGGTAACTTCAACCACTACCACAGTTTGGCGTGATGGTAACTTCAACCACTACCGCAGTTTGGCGTGATGGTAACTTCAACCACCTCTGTAGTTTGGTGTGATGGTAACTTCAACCACTACCACAGTTTGGCGTGATGGTAACTTCAACCACTACCGCAGTTTGGTGTGATGGTAACTTCAACCACTACCGCAGTTTGGTGTGATGGTAACTTCAACCACCTCCGCAGTTTGGTGTGATGGTAACTTCAACCACCTCTGCAGTTTGGTGTGATGGTAACTTAATAATTCTAAGACAAGGTTTCGAAAAATATTCTAAGTTTGCCTAGTCAACTATAAAAGCAGTTTCAAGTGTAGCCAGAAAAACTAGCTTGGAAGATAAAGCTGCGTTGAACGCACACAACCGGCCCGTTTGCTAGAGTGATGACTTCATCTAACTACACTGAGCAGCTAATTGGAGATCTTAGACTCTCAAGATGGCACTTTGACAAAAAGAACACATTTCAAATGTGTCGTAAATAAAACACACAAACCATGTAAAATCGGTAGTATAGAGAAGCGGTCAGATATTCAGCAGGAAATAGAAGTTAAGTGTTGATATGTATTTACAGTGTTCAAATCGTGGTATTTCATAGTTGTGATGTCTTCACTAACCCTACGATGAAGAAAATATTAAAAATAAAGAAAACCCCTGGAATGAGTAGGTGTGTCCAAACCTTTGACTGGTACTGAATGATCGCGATATAGTTTGGGAAAATGATAGATGCTACGTACCAAATGTGGTGCCAATCGGTCCAGTGCTCTTGGACAATAAGACGTTTAAAGTAGTCAATGTCATTGAAAATGGTCCAAAATACCTCAAAAGCATAATATTGCATGCCTTGTTGGATGTTGAGTTCTGATGTTTGCCAAGCGGGGTAAACAGTACTGAGGTAGCTCCTCCTAGAGTGATGGGTTCAGTTTGTCCTGATGGTGGCACAGCGGGCCCACAGCTTGAACCCCGGCATGGCTGCTTGCAGCTTTAATTTGCAGCTCTAATTTGTGTGAGAGAGCAAGAGAGAGCGAGAGAGCGAGAGAGAGAGTGAGGTTATGAGAGCAGAAAAAAGCAACCCCCCCTGAGATGAAGAATGCAGTCATGGAAAATATGAGACGTGGTGAACCATGGCCTTTGATAATTTTAACACAGATGTGACGCTAGAAACTGAAGCCTGTTGGAGCCGTGTGGAGTGGCTTCACAGACAGAGAAGGATTATCAGAAACAGAGGCCATCTTAGGCTCATATCATGACCAATTTCCACCCCAACATGCTGTAGCTCTTCTTGTGCCGCTACTTAATCGCTGGTATGAAGTCAGTAAATCAGTCCAGACGATCTGGTTCCATCTGGAACACATTCTAAATAAAAGCACAGTCAAAATCTTAAAGTGCAGTATACAAACTATACTATTGTTGTTTTTTCAGTTTACAACAGTTTGAAAAGTCACAGATACTTATCACAGTCACAGGTCTGGATTCTATCTATCCAATGAAGCGTACATGTTTGTAGGAGTGTTATTCATTGGTTTATGTCTAATTTTAGTAAGTGGATAGATCCAGATCAATGTTACCATGGCAGAGGGTAGATGAATATCTTACAGTTATAATCTTGTTGTTTTAGTACAGTTACATGAGAAGCTGGTTGCTGAGCAACAGCCAGCCATCTTCCTTCTCATTTCCCTCTGTTCTCAGGGTGCCTCTCCTAGGACATCAGAGGACACACACACACACACACACACACACACACACACACACACACACACACACACACACACACACACACACACACACACACACACACACACACACACACACACACACACACACACACACACACACACACACACACACACACACCTCCCTGTTAGAGCTTTCCCTGTGAGTAGCACAACAGCAGCAGCATTAAAATAAGACATATGCCCAACCAGTGGAGTAGATCATGTGTTGTCTATTTTCTGTGCCCTAATGGCCTCTGTGACAGCAATCTCCATTTTAAAGTGGTCAATTTACTCATTATTTTGGTTGAAATTGGTTATTCAGCGCCACCTGTATTGCTGGAGTCCTGACTCAAAATCTTGTGTGGCCACTAGATGGCAGTGATAATGCTTAAAAGCCATTTACAAATCATAGGCAACCCAATTTGAAGAACATCCAGAGACCTCATTCTACCTCTATTGTTGTCCCACTGGGTCCCACTGGGTCCCACAGGGTCAAAGGTCAGGGATCAGAGGACTGATCCCTACTGCATCACCTCTATCAGTTACCCTACTCTGTTCTCTCTCAGGCCAACCCCCCACTCCACTTTCTGTTTCACAGGGAAGGGGCTTAGCAAGGCCATACCAAATTATGCCAGAGCCAGGGAGGATAGCCAGTCCAGCCATTCCAAACGATGCTAGAGAAGACACCCAGACTAGCTCAGCCATACCAAACGATGCCAGAGTCATATAAAGGACCTAGACCAGTCCAGCCATTCCAAGTACTGACAGAGTCAGAGAGGAGAAACTTGTCCGGGAACGGCAACTTCTAGTTTAACAACCTGCAAACTAGGACACCTTCAAGTACCAACTGACTACCTGTAAAACTAACCAGGACACCTTCTAATTGCACCAACTGACCAACTGCCAAGGACACCTTCCAACTCACCAACTGCCAAACTAACCAGGACACCTTCCAACTGACCAACTAACCAGGGCACCTTCCAACTGACCTACTGACCAACTAACCAGGACACCTTCAAAATAACCAACGAACCAGGACACCTTCTTACTGACCAAGTGACCAACACACCAGGACACATTCCAACTGACAAATTAACAAGGGCACTATCCAACTGACCAACTAACCAGGACAACTTCAAACTGACCAACTGACCAACTAACCAGGATGGACACCTTGCAACTGACCAACTCACCAACTAACCAGGGCACCGTCCAACTCACCATCTAACCAGGGCACCTTCCAACTGACCAACTAACCAGGGCACCTTCCAACTGACCAACTAACCAGGGTACCTTCCAACTGACCAACTAACCAGGGCACCTTCCACCTGACCAACTAACCAGGGCACCTTCCAACTGACCAACTAACCAGGGCACCTTCCAACTAACCACGGCACCTTCCAACTGACCAAATAACCAGGGCAGCTTCCAATTGACCAAATAACCAGGGCAGCTTCCAACTGACCAAATAACCAGGGCACCTTCCAACTGAACAACTAACGAGGACAACTTCCAACTGACCAACTAACCAGGGCACCTGCCATCTATACCAACTGACCAGGACACGGTCTAACAATACCAACTAACCCGTACACCTTCCAACTGTACCAACAGACCAATTTACAATCTAACAAGGACGTCTTCCAACTGACCAACTAACCAAATAACCAGGGCACCTTCCAACTATTACCAAAGAACCAGGATACGGACCAACTGTACCAACTCACCAACCAACTAGGACACGGACCAACTATACCATAAACCAACTAACCAGGACACGGACCAACTATACCATAAACCAACTCACCAACTAACCAGGGCACCTTCCAACTGACCAACTAACCAGGACACGGACCAACTGTACCAACTCACCATCTAACCAGGACATGGACCAACTATACCATAAACCAACTCACCAAATCACCAGGGCACCTTCCAACTGACCAAGTGTACCAACTAACCAGGACACCTTCCATATGACCTACTGACCAGGGCACCTTCCAACTGACCAACTAACCAGGACACGGGCCAACTATACCATAAACCAACTCACCAACTAACCAGGGCACCCTCCAACTGACCAAGTGTACCAACTAACCAGGACACCTTCCAAATGACCTTCTGACCAGGGCACCTTCCAACTGACCAACTAACCAGGGCACCTTCCAACTGACCAACTAACCAGGCACCTTCCAAATGTACCAACTGACCAACTAACCAGGGCACCTTCCAACTGACCAACTAACCAGGGCACCTTCCAACTGACCAACTAACCAGGGCACCTTCCAAATGTACCAACTGACCAACTAAACAGGGCACCTTCCAACTGTACCAACTGACCAACTAATCAGGGCACCTTCCAACTGTACCAACTGACCAACTTATCAACTAACCAAGACACCTTCCAACTGACCAACTAACCAGGGCACCTTCCAAATGTACCAACTGACCAACTAAACAGGGCACCTTCCAACTGGCCAACTTATCAACTAACCAGGACACATTCCAACTGACCAACTAACCAGGCACCTTCCAAATGTACCAACTGACCAACTAACCAGGGCACCTTCCAACTGACCAACTAACCAGGGCACCTTCCAACTGACCAACTAACCAGGGCACCTTCCAAATGTACCAACTGACCAACTAAACAGGGCACCTTCCAACTGGCCAACTTATCAACTAACCAGGACACATTCCAACTCACCAACTAACCAGGGCACCTTCCAACTGACCAAGTGTACCAACTAACCAGGACACCTTCCATATGACCTTCTGACCAGGGCACCTTCCAACTGACCAACTAACCAGGGCACCTTCCAAATGTACCAACTGACCAACTAACCAGGGCACCTTCCAACTGACCAGGGCACCTTCCAAATGTACCAACTGACCAACTAACCAGGGCACCTTCCAAATGTACCAACTGACCAACTAAACAGGGCATCTTCCAACTGTACCAACTGACCAACTTATCAACTAACCAAGACACCTTCCAACTGACCAACTAACCAGAGCACCTTCCAAATGTACCAACAGACCAACTAACCAGGGCACCTTCCAACTGACCAACTAACCAGGGCACCTTCCAACTGACCAACTCACCAACTAACCAGGGCACCATCCAACTGACCAACTAACCAGGGCACCTTCCAACTGACCAACTCACCAACTAACCAGGGCACCATCCAACTGACCAACTAACCAGGACACCGTCCAACTAAACCAACAGACCAACTTACCAACTAACCAGAACACATTCCAACTGACCAACTAACCAGGGCAACTTCCAACTGACCTACTCATCAACTAACCAGGGCACCTTCCAACTAACCAACTAATCAGGGCACCTTCCAACTGACCAACTGGCCAACTAACCAGGGCACCTTCCAACTAATCAACTAACCAGGGCACCTTCCAACTGACCAACTGACCAGGGCAACTTCCAACTGACCAACTGACCAGGGCACCTTCCAACTGACCAACTGACCAGGTCACCTTCCAACTGACCAACTGACCAGGGCACCTTCCAACTGACCAACTGACCAGGGCACCTTCCAACTGACCAACTAACCAGGGCACCTTCCAACTGACCAACTAACCAGGGCACCTTCCAACTAATCAACTGTCGAGGGCACCTTCCAACTAATCAACTAACCAGGGCACCTTCCAACTGACCAACTGACCAACTAACCAGGGCACCTTCCAACTGACCAGGACACAGTCCAACTACACCAATAGACCAACTAACCAACTAACCAGGGCACCTTCCAACTGACCAACTAATCAAGGCACCTTCCAACTGACCAACTAACCAGGGCACCTTCCATCTGATCAACTAACCAGGGCACCTTCCAACTGACCAACTAACCAGGGCACATTCCAACTGACCAACTAACCAGGACACGGTCCAACAATACCAACTAACCAGGGCACCTTCCAACTCACAAACTAACCAGTTCACCTTCCAACTGACCAACTAACCAGGACACGGTCCAACTATACAAACTGACTAACTAACCAGGGCCCCTTCCAACTGACCAACTAACCAAATACCTAGGGCACCTTCCAACTGAACCAACATCCCAACTAACCAGGACATCTTCCAACTGACCAACTAACCAAATACCCAGATCACCTTCACACTAATCAACTCACCAAATACCCAGGGCCACTTGCAACTGACCAAATAACCAGGGCACCTTCCAACTGACCAAATAACCAGGGCATCTTTCAACTGACCAACTAACCAGGGCACATTCCAACTGACCAACTAACCAGGGCACCTTCCAACTGACCAACTAATCAAGGCACCTTCCAACTGACCAACTAACCAGGGCACCTTCCATCTGATCAACTAACCAGGGCACCTTCCAACTGACCAACTAACCAGGGCACATTCCAACTGACCAACTAACCAGGACACGGTCCAACAATACCAACTAACCAGGGCACCTTCCAACTCACAAACTAACCAGTTCACCTTCCAACTGACCAACTAACCAGGACACCTTCCAACTGACAAACTGACTAACTAACCAGGGCCCCTTCCAACTGACCAACTAACCAAATACCTAGGGCACCTTCCAACTGAACCAACATCCCAACTAACCAGGACATCTTCCAACTGACCAACTAACCAAATACCCAGATCACCTTCACACTAATCCAACTCACCAAATACCCAGGGCCACCTTGCAACTGACCAAATAACCAGGGCACCTTCCAACTGACCAAATAACCAGGGCATCTTTCAACTGACCAACTAACCAGGACACGTTCCAACTGACCAACTGATCAACTAACCAGGGCACCTTCCAACTGACCAACTAACCAGGGCACCTTCCAACTGACCAGGACACAGTCCAACTAAACCAATAGACCAACTAACCAACTGACCAACCAGGGCACCTTCCAACTGACCAACTAATCAAGGCACCTTCCAACTGACCAACTAACCAGGGCACCTTCCAACTGACCAACTGGCCAACTAACCAGGGCACCTTCCAACTAACCAACTAATCAGGGCACCTTCCAACTGACCAACTGGCCAACTAACCAGGGCACCTTCCAACTAATCAACTAACCAGGGCACCTTCCAACTGACCAACTGACCAGGGCAACTTCCAACTGACCAACTGACCAGGGCACCTTCCAACTGACCAACTGAACCAGGTCACCTTCCAACTGACCAACTGACCAGGGCACCTTCCAACTGACCAACTGACCAGGGCACCTTCCAACTGACCAACTCTTCCAACCAGGGCACCTTCCAACTGACCAACTAACCAGGGCACCTTCCAACTAATCAACTGTCAAGGGCACCTTCCAACTAATCAACTAACCAGGGCACCTTCCAACTGACCAACTGACCAACTAACCAGGGCACCTTCCAACTGACCAGGACACAGTCCAACTACACCAATAGACCAACTAACCAACTAACCAGGGCACCTTCCAACTGACCAACTAATCAAGGCACCTTCCAACTGACCAACTAACCAGGGCACCTTCCATCTGATCAACTAACCAGGGCACCTTCCAACTGACCAACTAACCAGGGCACATTCCAACTGACCAACTAACCAGGACACGGTCCAACAATACCAACTAACCAGGGCACCTTCCAACTCACAAACTAACCAGTTCACCTTCCAACTGACCAACTAACCAGGACACGGTCCAACTATACAAACTGACTAACTAACCAGGGCCCCTTCCAACTGACCAACTAACCAAATACCTAGGGCACCTTCCAACTGAACCAACATCCCAACTAACCAGGACATCTTCCAACTGACCAACTAACCAAATACCCAGATCACCTTCACACTAATCAACTCACCAAATACCCAGGGCCACTTGCAACTGACCAAATAACCAGGGCACCTTCCAACTGACCAAATAACCAGGGCATCTTTCAACTGACCAACTAACTAGGACACGTTCCAACTGACCAAGTTATCAACTAACCAGGGCACCTTCCAACTGACCAACTAACCAGGGCACCTTCCAACTGACCAGGACACAGTCCAACTAAACCAATAGACCAACTAACCAACTAACCAGGGCACCTTCCAACTGACCAACTAATCAAGGCACCTTCCAATTGACCAACTAACCAGGGCACCTTCCAACTGACCAACTGGCCAACTAACCAGGGCACCTTCCAACTAACCAACTAACCAGGGCACCTTCCAACTGACCAACTGACCAGGGCACCTTCCAACTAATCAACTGACCAGGGCACCTTCCAACTGACCAACTGACCAACTAACCAGGGCACCTTCCAACTGACCAGGACACAGTCCAACTACACCAATAGACCAACTAACCAACTAACCAGGGCACCTTCCAACTGACCAACTAATCAAGGCACCTTCCAACTGACCAACTAACCAGGGCACCTTCCAACTGATCAACTAACCAGGGCACCTACCAACTGACCAACTAACCAGGGCACCTTCCAACTGACCACCTAATGAGGGCACATTCCAACTGACCAACTAACCAGGACATTGTCCAACAATACCAACTAAGCAGGGCACCTTCCAACTCACAAACTAACAAGTTCACATTCCAACTGACTAACTAACCAGGGCCCCTTCCAACTGACCAACTAACCAAATACCCAGGGCACCTTCCAACTAACCAACTCACCAAATACCCAGGGCACCTTCCAACTAACCAACTCACCTAATACCCAGGGCACCTTCCAACTGAACCAACAGCCAAACTAACCAGGACATCTTCCAACTGACCAACTAACCAAATACCCAGGGCACCTTCCAACTAAACCAACTCACAAACTGACCAGGGCCCCTTGCAACTGACCAACTAACCAGGGCACCTTCCAACTGACTTACTGACCAAGTAACCAGGGACCTTCCAACTGTACCAACTGACAAACTATCCAGGACACCTTCCAACTGAACAACTGATCAATTAACCAGGGCACGTTCCAACTGAACAACTGATCAATTAACCAGGGCACCTTCCAACCGAACAACTAACCAAATACCCAGGGCACCTTCCAACTGAACAACTGATCAATTAACCAGGGCACCTTCCAACTGAACAACTGATCAATTAACCAGGACACCTTCCAACTGAACAACTGATCAATTAACCAGGACACCTTCCAACTGAACAACTGATCAATTAACCAGGGCACCTTCCAACTGAACCAACTTACCGACTAACCAGGGCACCTTCCAACTGACCAACTGATCAACTAACCAGGTCACCTTCCAACTGACCAACTAACCAGGACACCTTCCAACTGACCAACTAAGTAGGACACCTTCCAACTGGCCAACTGACCAACTAACCAGGGCACCTTCCAACTGACCAACTGATCAACAAACCAGGGCACCTTCCAACTGACCAACTGATCAACTAACCAGGGCACCTTCCAACTGACCAACTAACCAGGGCACCTTCCAACTGACCAACTAACCAGGGCACCTTCCAACTGACCAACTGATCAACAAATTAGGGCACCTTCCAACTGATCAACCGACCAGAGCACGTTCCAACTGATCAACTATCCAGGACACCGTCCAACTGACCTACTGACCAACTAACCAGGGCACCTTCCAACTGACCAACTGATCAACAAACCAGGGCACCTTCCAACTGACCAACTGATCAACTAACCAGGGCACCTTCCAACTGACCAACTAACCAGGGCACCTTCCAACTGACCAACTAACCAGGGCACCTTCCAACTGACCAACTAACCAGGGCACCTTCCAACTGACCAACTGATCAACAAATTAGGGCACCTTCCAACTGATCAACTAACCAGGGCACCTTCCATCTGATCAACCGACCAGAGCACGTTCCAACTGATCAACTATCCAGGACACCGTCCAACTGACCTACTGACCAACTAACCAGGGCACCTTCCAACTGACCTTCTGACCAACTAACCAGGACATGGTCCAACTATACCAACTGACCAACTCACCAATTTACCAGGGCACCTTCCAACTGATCAACTAACCAGAGCACCTTCCAACTGACCAACTAACCAGGGCACCTTCCAACTGACCAACTAACCAGGACATGGTCCAACTATACCAACTGACCAACTCACCAATTAACCAGGGCACTTTCCAATATACCAACTAACCAAGGCACCTTCCAACTGACCAACTAACCAGGACAACTTCCAACTCACCAGAACATCTTCCACCTGACCTAGTGATCAACTAATTAGGACACCTTCCAACTGACCAACTGATCAACTAACCAGGGCACCTTCCAACTGACCAACTAACCAGGGCACCTTCCAACTGACCAACTAACCAGGGCACCTTCCAACTGACCAGGACACAGTCCAACTACACCAATAGACCAACTAACCAACTAACCAGGGCACCTTCCAACTGACCAACTAATCAAGGCACCTTCCAACTGACCAACTAACCAGGGCACCTTCCAACTGACCAACTAACCAGGGCACCTTCCAACTGACCACCTAACCAGGGCACATTCCAACTGACCAACTAACCAGGACACTGTCCAACAATACCAACTAAGCAGGGCACCTTCCAACTCACAAACTAACAAGTTCACATTCCAACTGACTAACTAACCAGGGCCCCTTCCAACTGACCAACTAACCAAATACCCAGGGCACCTTCCAACTAACCAACTCACCAAATACCCAGGGCACCTTCCAACTAACCAACTCACCTAATACCCAGGGCACCTTCCAACTGAACCAACAGCCAAACTAACCAGGACATCTTCCAACTGACCAACTAACCAAATACCCAGGGCACCTTCCAACTGAACCAACTCACAAACTGACCAGGGCCCCTTGCAACTGACCAACTAACCAGGGCACCTTCCAACTGACTTACTGACCAAGTAACCAGGGACCTTCCAACTGTACCAACTAACAAACTATCCAGGACACCTTCCAACTGAACAACTGATCAATTAACCAGGGCACCTTCCAACTGAACAACTGATCAATTAACCAGGGAACCTTCCAACCGACCAACTAACCAAATACCCAGGGCACCTTCCAACTGAACAACTGATCAATTAACCAGGGCACCTTCCAACTGAACAACTGATCAATTAACCAGGACACCTTCCAACTGAACAACTGATCAATTAACCAGGACACCTTCCAACTGAACAACTGATCAATTAACCAGGGCACCTTCCAACTGAACCAACTTACCGACTAACCAGGGCACCTTCCAACTGACCAACTGATCAACTAACCAGGTCACCTTCCAACTGACCAACTAACCAGGACACCTTCCAACTGACCAACTAAGTAGGACACCTTCCAACTGGCCAACTGACCAACTAACCAGGGCACCTTCCAACTGACCAACTGATCAACAAACCAGGGCACCTTCCAACTGACCAACTGATCAACTAACCAGGGCACCTTCCAACTGACCAACTAACCAGGGCACCTTCCAACTGACCAACTAACCAGGGCACCTTCCAACTGACCAACTGATCAACAAATTAGGGCACCTTCCAACTGATCAACCGACCAGAGCACGTTCCAACTGATCAACTATCCAGGACACCGTCCAACTGACCTACTGACCAACTAACCAGGGCACCTTCCAACTGACCAACTGATCAACAAACCAGGGCACCTTCCAACTGACCAACTGATCAACTAACCAGGGCACCTTCCAACTGACCAACTAACCAGGGCACCTTCCAACTGACCAACTAACCAGGGCACCTTCCAACTGACCAACTAACCAGGGCACCTTCCAACTGACCAACTGATCAACAAATTAGGGCACCTTCCAACTGATCAACTAACCAGGGCACCTTCCATCTGATCAACCGACCAGAGCACGTTCCAACTGATCAACTATCCAGGACACCGTCCAACTGACCTACTGACCAACTAACCAGGGCACCTTCCAACTGACCTTCTGACCAACTAACCAGGACATGGTCCAACTATACCAACTGACCAACTCACCAATTTACCAGGGCACCTTCCAACTGATCAACTAACCAGAGCACCTTCCAACTGACCAACTAACCAGGGCACCTTCCAACTGACCAACTAACCAGGACATGGTCCAACTATACCAACTGACCAACTCACCAATTAACCAGGGCACTTTCCAATATACCAACTAACCAGGGCACCTTCCAACTGACCAACTAACCAGGGCACCTTCCAACTGACCAACTGATCAACAAATTAGGGCATCTTCCAACTGATCAACCGACCAGAGCACGTTCCAACTGATCAACTATCCAGGACACCGTCCAACTGACCTACTGACCAACTAACCAGGGCACCTTCCAACTGACCAACTGATCAACAAACCAGGGCACCTTCCAACTGACCAACTGATCAACTAACCAGGGCACCTTCCAACTGACCAACTAACCAGGGCACCTTCCAACTGACCAACTAACCAGGGCACCTTCCAACTGACCAACTAACCAGGGCACCTTCCAACTGACCAACTGATCAACAAATTAGGGCACCTTCCAACTGATCAACTAACCAGGGCACCTTCCATCTGATCAACCGACCAGAGCACGTTCCAACTGATCAACTATCCAGGACACCGTCCAACTGACCTACTGACCAACTAACCAGGGCACCTTCCAACTGACCTTCTGACCAACTAACCAGGACATGGTCCAACTATACCAACTGACCAACTCACCAATTTACCAGGGCACCTTCCAACTGATCAACTAACCAGAGCACCTTCCAACTGACCAACTAACCAGGGCACCTTCCAACTGACCAACTAACCAGGACATGGTCCAACTATACCAACTGACCAACTCACCAATTAACCAGGGCACTTTCCAATATACCAACTAACCAGGGCACCTTCCAACTGACCAACTAACCAGGGCACCTTCCAACTGACCAACTGATCAACAAATTAGGGCATCTTCCAACTGATCAACCGACCAGAGCACGTTCCAACTGATCAACTATCCAGGACACCGTCCAACTGACCTACTGACCAACTAACCAGGGCACCTTCCAACTGACCAACTGATCAACAAACCAGGGCACCTTCCAACTGACCAACTGATCAACTAACCAGGGCACCTTCCAACTGACCAACTAACCAGGGCACCTTCCAACTGACCAACTGATCAACAAATTAGGGCACCTTCCAACTGATCAACTAACCAGGGCACCTTCCATCTGATCAACCGACCAGAGCACGTTCCAACTGATCAACTATCCAGGACACCGTCCAACTGACCTACTGACCAACTAACCAGGGCACCTTCCAACTGACCTTCTGACCAACTAACCAGGACATGGTCCAACTATACCAACTGACCAACTCACCAATTTACCAGGGCACCTTCCAACTGATCAACTAACCAGAGCACCTTCCAACTGACCAACTAACCAGGGCACCTTCCAACTGACCAACTAACCAGGACATGGTCCAACTATACCAACTGACCAACTCACCAATTAACCAGGGCACTTTCCAATATACCAACTAACCAGGGCACCTTCCAACTGACCAACTAATCAAGGCACCTTCCAACTGACCAACTAACCAGGACAACTTCCAACTCACCAGAACATCTTCCACCTGACCTAGTGATCAACTAATTAGGACACCTTCCAACTGACCAAATGAACAACTAACCTGGGCACCTTCCAACTGACCCACTGACCAGGGCACCTTCCAACTGACCCACTGACCAGGGCACCTTCCAACTGACCAACTAACCAGGGCACTTTCCAACTGACCAACTGAACCACAGTTAAAAGCTACCATTGTTGTCCATGACTACTTGAATCAACCTAACTTTTCTTTACCAACTTGTCTTTGCTCTGAAGCAAGCTTACAGAAAATTGGAACGGAAATGGCGCCACAACAAACTGGAAGTCTTCCGACTAGCTTGGAAAGACAGTACCGAAGAGCCCTTACTGCTGCTCGATCATCCTATTTTTCTAACTTAATTGAGGAAAATAAGAACAATTCCTTTTTGATACTGTCGCAAAGCTGACTAAAAAGCAGCATTCCCCAAGAGAGGATGACTTTCACTTCAGCAGTGATAAATTCATGAACTTCTTTGAGGAAAAGATTATGATTATTAGAAAGCAAATTACAGACTCCTCTTTGAATCTGCGTATTCCTTCAGTTGTCCTGAGTCTGCACAACTCTCCCAGGACCTAGGATCAAGAGAGACGCTCAAGTGTTTTAGTACTATATCTCTTGACACAATGATGAAAATAATCATGGCCTCTAAAACTTCAAGCTGCATACTGGACCCTATTCCAACTAAACTACTGAAAGAGCTGCTTCCTGTGCTTGGCCCTCCTATGTTGAACATAATAAACGGCTCTCTATCCACTGGATGTGTACCAAACTCACTAAAAGTGGCAGTAATAAACCCTCTCTTGAAAAAGCCAAACCTTGACCCAGAAAATATAAAAAACTATCAGCCTATATCGAATCTTCCATTCCTCTCAAAATTTTTAGAAAAGGCTGTTGCGCAGCAACTTACTGCCTTCCTGAAGACAAACAATGTATACGAAATGCTTCAGTCTGGTTTTAGACGCCATCATAGCACTGAGACGGCACTTGTGAAGGTGGTAAATGACATTTTAATGGCATCGGACTGAGGCTCTGCATCTGTCCTCATGCTCCTAGACCTTAGTGCTGCTTTTGATACCATCGATCACCACATTCTTTTGGAGAGATTGGAAACCCAAATTGGTCTACACGGACAAGTTCTGGCCTGGTTTAGATCTTATCTGTCGGAAAGATATCAGTTTGTCTCTGTGAATGGTTTGTCCTCTGACAAATCAACTGTACATTTCGGTGTTCCTCAAGGTTCCGTTTTACGACCACTATTGTTTTCACTATATATTTTACCTCTTGGGGATGTTATTCGAAAACATAATGTTAACTTTGCTATGCAGATGACACACAGCTGTACATTTCAATGAAACATGGTGAAGCCCCAAAATTGCCCTTGCTAGAAGCATGTGTTTCAGACATAAGGAAGTGGATGGCTGCAAACGTTCTACTTTTAAACTCGGACAAAACAGAGATGCTTGTTCTAGGTCCCAAGAAACAAAGAGATCTTCTGTTGAATCTGACAATTAATCTTAATGGTTGTACAGTCGTCTCAAATAAAACTGTGAAGGACCTCGGCGTTACCCTGGACCCTGATCTCTCTTTTGAAGAACATATCAAGACCATTTCAAGGACAGCTTTTTTCATCTACGTAACATTGCAAAAATCAGAAACTTTCTGTCCAAAAATGATGCAGAAAAATTAATCCATGCTTTTGTCACTTCTAGGTTAGACTACTGCAATGCTCTACTTTCTGGCTACCCGGATAAAGCACTAAATAAACTTCAGTTAGTGCTAAATACGGCTGCTAGAATCCTGACTAGAACCAAAAAATGTGATCATATTACTCCAGTGCTAGCCTCCCTACACTGGCTTCCTGTCAAAGCAAGGGCTGATTTCAAGGTTTTACTGCTAACCTACAAAGCATTACATGGGCTTGCTCCTACCTATCCCTCTGATTTGGTCCTGCCGTACATACCTACACGTACGCTACGGTCACAAGACACAGGCCTCCTAATTGTCCCTAGAATTTCTAAGCAAACAGCTGGAGGCAGGGCTTTCTCCTATAGAACTCCATTTTTATGGAACGGTCTGCCTACCCATGTCAGAGACGCAAACTCGGTCTCAACCTTTAAGTCTTTACTGAAGACTCATCTCTTCAGTAGGTCATATGATTGAGTATAGTCTGGCCCAGGAGTGGGAAGGTGAACGGAAAGGCTCTGGAGCAACGAACCGCCCTTGCTGTCTCTGCCTGGCCGGTTCCTCTCTTTCCACTGGGATTCTCTGCCTCTAACCCTATTACAGGGGCTGAGTCACTGGCTTACTGGGGCTCTCTCATGCCGTCCCTGGAAGGGCTGTGCTTTGGCACAGTGGGTGGGGTTATATCCTTCCTGTTTGGCCCTGTCCGGGGGTGTCCTCGGACGGGGCCAAATGTCTCCTGACCCCTCCTGTCTCACCCTCCAGTATTTATGCTGCAGAAGTACTTCTCCTGTCCTATTCGGTGTCCTGTGTGAATCTAAGTGTGCGTTCTCTAATTCTCTCCTTCTCTCTTTCTTTCTCTCTCTCGGAGGACCTGAGCCCTAGGACCATGCCCCAGGAGTACCTGACATGATGACTCCTTGCTGTCCCCAGTCCACCTGACCGTGCTGCTGCTCCAGTTTCAACTGTTCTGCCTTATTATTATACGACCATGCTGGTCATTTATGAACATTTGAACATCTTGGTCATGTTCTGTTATAATCTCCACCCGGCACAGCCAAAAGAGGACTGGCCACCCCACATAGCCTGGTTCCTCTCTAGGTTTCTTCCTAGGTTTTGGCCTTTCTAGGGAGTTTTTCCTAGCCACCGTGCTTCTACACCTGCATTGCTTGCTGTTTGGGGTTTTAGTCTGGGTTTCTGTACAGCACTTTGAGATATCAGCTGATGTACGAAGGGCTATATAAATAAATTTGATTTGATTTGATTTGATTTATTTCTCTCTCCCTCCTTTACTTTCCCTCTTACTCTGTCTCTCTCTACTTTCACTCTCTCTGTCTCTCCTTCACTCTCTCTCTCTCTCTCTACTTTCACTCTCTCTGTCTCTCCTTCACTCCCTGTCTCTCTCTCTCTCTCTCTCTCTTTCTGAAATTAAAACAAGTTTGCCCTCTGAAGCAGGAAATTACACGCGTCTAGACAGGAAGTAGGGTGGCATTATAGGATCACTCCTGCCTCCTGGGGAATGGAAACACCATTCCGTTTCTGACTCTATAGGTTTCTTCTATTCTTCTTTCATTCCCTATATAGTGCACTACTTTTGAACAGAGCCCTGTCTCTTAAGGCTTTCAACATTGGCGCCAGACAAAGGAAATGAAGGATTGTACCATTACATATTTTCTAGTGTTAGTGTGTAAGTATGGAGTAATTCTCTCTATTCTAGTGTTTTTTAATTATTTTTTATTTCACCTTTACTTAACCGGGTAGGTTAACAAGTTCTCATTTGCAACCTGGCCAAGATAAAGCATAGCAATTCGACACATACAACAACACAGAGTAACACATGGAATAAACAAAACATACAGTCAATAATACAGTAGAAAAAATAAAACAAAAAGTCTATATACAGTGAGTGCAAATGAGGTAAGATAAGGGAGTTAAGGCAATAAATAGGCCATACTGGCGAAGTAATTACAATATAGCAATTAAACACTGGAATGGTAGATGTGCAGAAGATGAATATGCAAGTAGAGATACTGGGGTGCAAAGGAGCAAGATAAATAAATAAATAAATACAGTATGGGGATGAGGTAGATAGCCCATCTGTAAACAGCCCATCTATGTACAGGTGCAGTGATCTGCGAGCTGCTCTGACAGCTGGTGCTTAAATCTAGTGAGGGAGATATGAGTCTCCAGCTTCAGAGATTTTTGCAATTCAATCCAGTCGTTGGCAACAGAGAACTGGAAGGAAAGGCGACCAAAGGAAGAATTGGTTTTGGGGGTGACCAGTGAGATATACCTGCTGGAGTGCATGCTACGGGTGGGTGCTGCTATGGTGACCAGTGAGCTGAGATAAGGTGGGGCTTAACCTAGCAAAGACTTATAGATGACCTGGAGCCAGTGGGTTTGGCAACGAGTATATAGCGAGGGCCAACCAACGAGAGCACACAGGTCGCAATGGTGGGTAGTGTATGGGGCTTTGATGACAAAACGGATGGCACTGTGATAGACTGCATCCAGTTTGTTGAGTAGAGTGTTGGAGGCTATTTTATAGATGACATCACCAACATCGAGGATCGGTAGGATGGTCAGTTTTAAGAGGGTATGTTTGGCAGCATGAGTGAAGGATGCTTTGTTGCGATATAGGAAGCCGATTCTAGATTTCAAATCAAATAAAATTTTATTTGTCACATACACATGGTTAGCAGATGTTAATGTGAGTGTAGCGAAATGCTTGTGCTTCTAGTTCCGACAATGCAGTAATAACCAACAAGTAATCTAACTAACAATTCCAAAACTACTGTCTTATACACAGTGTAAGGGGATAAAGAATATGTACATAAGAATATGTGAATGAGTGATGGTACAGAGCAGCATAGGCAAGATACAGTAGCTGATATCGAGTACAGTATATACATATGAGATGAGTATGTAAACAAAGTGGCATAGTTAAAGTGGCTAGTGTTACATGTATTACATAAGGATGCAGTCGATGATATAGAGTACAGTATATACGTATGCATATGAGATGAATAATGTAGGGTAAGTAACATTATATAAGGTAGCATTGTTTAAAGTGGCTAGTGATATATTTACATCATTTCCCATCAATTCCCATTATTAAAGTGGCTGGAGTTGAGTCAGTGTCAGTGTCAGTGTGTTGGCAGCAGCCACTCAATGTTAGTGGTGGCTGTTTAACAGTCTGATGGCCTTGAGATAGAAGCTGTTTTTCAGTCTCTCGGTCCCAGCTTTGATGCACCTGTACTGACCTCGCCTTCTGGATGATAGCGGGGTGAACAGGCAGTGGCTCGGGTGGTTGATGTCCTTGATGATCTTTATGGCCTTCCTGTAACATCGGGTGGTGTAGGTGTCCTGGAGGTCAGGTAGTTTGCCCCCGGTGATGCGTTGTGCAGACCTCACTACCCTCTGGAGAGCCTTACGGTTGAGGGCGGAGCAGTTGCCGTACCAGGCGGTGATACAGCCCGCCAGGATGCTCTCGATTGTGCATCTGTAGAAGTTTGTGAGTGCTTTTGGTGACAAGCCGAATTTCTTCAGCCTCCTGAGGTTGAAGAGGCGCTGCTGCGCCTTCTTCACGATGCTGTCTGTGTGAGTGGACCAATTCAGTTTGTCTGTGATGTGTATGCCGAGGAACTTAAAACTTGCTACCCTCTCCACTACTGTTCCATCGATGTGGATAGGGGGGTGTTCCCTCTGCTGTTTCCTGAAGTCCACAATCATCTCCTTAGTTTTGTTGACGTTGAGTGTGAGGTTATTTTCCTGACACCACACTCCGAGGGCCCACACCTCCTCCCTGTAGGCCGTCTCGTCGTTGTTGGTAATCAAGCCTACCACTGTTGTGTTGTCCACAAACTTGATGATTGAGTTGGAGGCGTGCGTGGCCACGCAGTCGTGGGTGAACAGGGAGTACAGGAGAGGGCTCAGAACACACCCTTGTGGGGCCCCAGTGTTGAGGATCAGCGGGGAGGAGATGTTGTTGCCTACCCTCACCACCTGGGGGCGGCCCGTCAGGAAGTCCAGTACCCAGTTGCACAGGGCGGGGTCGAGGCCCAGGGTCTCGAGCTTGATGACGAGCTTGGAGGGTACTATGGTGTTGAATGCCGAGCTGTAGTCGATGAACAGCATTCTCACATAGGTATTCCTCTTGTCCAGATGGGTTAGGGCAGTGTGCAGTGTGGTTGAGATTGCATCGTCTGTGGACCTATTTGGGTGGTAAGCAAATTGGAGTGGGTCTAGGGTGTCAGGTAGGGTGGAGGTGATATGGTCCTTGACTAGTCTCTCAAAGCACTTCATGATGACGGAAGTGAGTGCTACGGGGCGGTAGTCGTTTAGCTCAGTTACCTTAGCTTTCTTGGGAACAGGAACAATGGTGGCCCTCTTGAAGCATGTGGGAACAGCAGACTGGTATAGGGATTGATTGAATATGTCCGTAAACACACCGGCCAGCTGGTCTGCGCATGCTCTGAGGGCGTGGCTGGGGATGCCGTCTGGGGATGCCGTCTCCAATAATTTTGGATTGGAGATGCTTAATGTGAGTCTGCAAGGAGAGTTTACAATTTAACCAGACACCTAGGTATTTGTAGTTGTCCACGTATTCTAAGTCAGAACTGTCCAGAGTAGTGATGCTGGACGGGCGAGCAGGTGTGGGCAGTGATCGATTGAATAGCATGCATTTAGTTTTACTTGCATTTAAGAGCAGTTGGAGGCGACGGAAGAAGAGCTGTATGGCATTGAAGCTCGTCTGGAGGTCAGTTAACACAGTGTCCAAAGAGGGGCCAGAAGTATACAGAATGGTGTCGTCTGTGTAGAGGTGGATCAGAGAATCACCAGCAGCAAGAGTGACATCACCAGCAGCAAGAGTGACATCATTGATGTATACAGAGAAGAGAGTCAACCCAAGAATTGAACCCTATGGAACCCCTATAGGAACTGCCAGAGGTCCGGACAACAGGCCCTCCAATTTGACACACTGAACTCTCTGAGAATTAGTTGGTGAACCAGGCGAGGCAATAATTTGAGAAACCAAGGCTGTCTAGTCTGCCAATAAGAATGCGGTGATTGACAGAGTCAAAAGCCTTGGCCAGGTCGATGAATACGATGAATAAAGTAATGCCTCTTATCGATGGCAGTGGCTGAGGTGCACCCATGACCAGCTCGGAAACCAGATTGCATAGCGGAGAAGGTATGGTGGGATTTGAAATGGTCGGTGATCTATTTGTTAACTTGGCTTTCGAAGACCTTAGAAAGACAGAGTAGGATAGATATAGGTCTGTAGCAGTTTGGGTCTAGAGTGTCACCCCCCTTTGAAGAGGGGGATGACCGCGGCAGCTTTCCAATCTTTGGGAATCTCAGATGATACGAGAAAGAGGTTGAACAGGCTAGTAATAGGGGTTGCAACAATTTTGGCAGATAATTTTAGAAAGAGAGGTTCCAGATTGTCTAGCCCGGCTTATTTGTAGGGTCCATATTTTGCAGCTCTTTCAGAACATCAGCTGTCTGGAATTGGGTGAAGGAGAAATGGTGGGGGCTTTGGCGGGTTGCTGTGGAGGGTGCCGGGCAGTTGACCGGGGTTGGGGTAGCCAGGTGAAAAGCATGGCCAACCGTAGAGAATGCCTATTGAAATTCTCAATTATAGTGGATTTATCGGTGGGAACACTGTTTCCTAGCCTCAGAGCAGTGAGCAGCTGGGAGAAGGTGCTCTTATTCTCCATGGACTTTACAGTGTCCCAGAACTTTTCTGAGTTTGTACTACAAGAGGCACATTTCTTTTTGAAAAAGCTATTCTTAGCTTTCCTAACAGCCTGTGTATATTTGTTTCCTAACTTCCTTGAAAAGTTGCACATCACGGGGGCTATTCGATGCTAATGCAGAACGCCACAGGATATTTTTGTGCTGGTCAAGGGCAGTCAGGTCTGGAGTGAACCAAGGACTATGTGTATTCCTAGTTCTACATTGTTTTGAATGGGGCATGCTTTTTAAGGTGGCAAATAGTCTGGGTTGTCAATTGATTAGATGTTCAGTAGTCTTATGGCTCAAAGGTAGAAGCTGTTTAGAAGCCTGTTGGACCTAGACTTGGTGCTCCGGTACCACTTGCAGTGCGGTAGCAGAGAGAACAATCTATGACTAGGGTGGCTGGAGTCTTTGACAAATATTTGGTCCTTCCTCTGACACCGCCAGGTATAGAGGTCCTGGTTGGTAGGAAGGTTGTCCCCGGTGATGTACCTAGCTGTACGTACTTCCTCTGTAGTACCTTGCAGTCGAGGGGGCCGAGCAGTTGCCATACCAGGCAGGGATGCAACGGGTTCGGATGCTCTTGATGGTGCAGCTGTAAAACCTTTTAAGGGATCTGAGGACCCATGACAAATATTTTCAGTCTCCTGAGGGGGAATAGGTTTTGTCGTGCCCTTCTCACAACTGTCTTAGTGTGCTTGTTTGTTGGTGATGTGGACGCCAAGGAACTTTAAGCTCTCAACCTGCTCCACTACAGCCCCGTCGATGAGAATGGGGTCATGCTCGGTCCTCCTTTTCCTGTAGTCCACAATCATCTCCTTTGTCTTGATCACGTTGAGGGAGAGATTGTTGTCCTGGCACCACACGGCCAGGTCTCTGACCGTCGTTGTCGGTGATCAGGCCAATCACTGTTGTGTCATCTGCAAACTTAAATGATGGTGCTGGAGTCGTGCCTGGCCATGCAGTCATGAGTGAACAGGGAGTACAGGAAGGTACTGAGCATGCACCCCTGAGGGGCCCCTTTGTTGAGGATCAGCGTGGCGAATGTTATTAAGTCGTGCTATAAATTCACAGACAACAAAGATTCCTTGATGCCCTTCCAGACTCCCTCTGCCTACCCAAGGACGCCAGAGGACAAAAATCAGTTAACCACCTAACTGAGGATCTCAATTTAACCTTGCGCAATACCCTAGATGCAGTTGCACCCCTAAAAACTAAAAAAAATTCTCATAAGAAACTAGCTCCCTGGTACACAGAAAATACCCGAGCTCTGAAGCAAGCTTCCAGAAAATTGGAACGGAAATGGTGCCACACCAAACTGGAAGTCTTCCGACTAGCTTGGAAAGACAGTACCGTGCAGTACCGAAGAGCCCTTACTGCTGCTCGATCATCCTATTTTTCTAACTTAATTGAGGAAAATAAGAACAATCCAAAATTCTTTTTGATACTGTCGCAAAGCTGACTAAAAAGCAGCATTCCCCAAGAG
This sequence comes from Oncorhynchus tshawytscha, assembly GCF_018296145.1. NCBI lineage: Eukaryota > Metazoa > Chordata > Actinopteri > Salmoniformes > Salmonidae > Oncorhynchus > Oncorhynchus tshawytscha. The sequence continues at coordinate 1,482,901 of NC_056440.1, read as the reverse complement.
AGGATGACTTTCACTTTAGCAGTGATAAATTCATGAACTTCTTTGAGGAAAAGATTATGATTATTAGAAAGCAAATTACGGACTCCTCTTTAAACCTGCGTATTCCTCCAAACCTCAGTTGTCCTGAGTCTGCACAACTCTGCCAGGACCTAGGATCAAGAGAGACGCTCAAGTGTTTTAGTACTATATCTCTTGACACAATGATGAAAATAATCATGGCCTCTAAACCTTCAAGCTGCATACTGGACCCTATTCCAACTAAACTACTGAAAGAGCTGCTTCCTGTGCTTGGCCCTCCTATGTTGAACATAATAAACGTCTCTCTATCCACTGGATGTGTACCAAACTCACTAAAAGTGGCAGTAATAAAGCCTCTCTTGAAAAAGCCAAACCTTGACCCAGAAAATATAAAAAACTATCGGCCTATATCGAATCTTCCATTCCTCTCAAAAATTTTAGAGAAGGCTGTTATTCAGCAACTCACTGCCTTCCTGAAGACAAACAATGTATACGAAATGCTTCAGTCTGGTTTTAGACCACATCATAGCACTGAGACGGCACTTGTGAAGGTGGTAAATGACATTTTAATGGCATCGGACCGAGGCTCTGCATCTGTCCTCGTGCTCCTAGACCTTAGTGCCGCTTTTGATACCATCGATCACCACATTCTTTTGGAGAGATTGGAAACCCAAATTGGTCTACACGGACATGTTCTGGCCTGGTTTAGATCTTATCTGTCGGAAAGATATCAGTTTGTCTCTGTGAATGGTTTGTCCTCTGACAAAGCAACTATACATTTCGGTGTTCCTCAAGGTTCCGTTTTAGGACCACTATTGTTCTCACTATATATTTTACCTCTTGGGGATGTTATTCGAAAACATAATGTAAATTTTCACTGCTATGCGGATGACACACAGCTGTACATTTCAATGAAACATGGTGAAGCCCCAAAATTGCCCTCGCTAGACGCATGTGTTTCAGACATAAGGAAGTGGATGGCTGCAAACTTTCTACTATTAAACTCGGACAAAACAGAGATGCTTGTTCTAGGTCCCAAGAAACAAAGAGATCTTCTGTTGAATCTGACAATTAATCTTAATGGTTGTACAGTCGTCTCAAATAAAACTGTGAAGGACCTCGGCGTTACTCTGGACCCTGATCTCTCTTTTGAAGAACATATCAAGACCATTTCAAGGACATCTTTTTTCCATCTACGTAACATTGCAAAAATCAGAAACTTTCTGTCCAAAAATGATGCAGAAAAATTAATCCATGCTTTTGTCACTTCTAGGTTAGACTACTGCAATGCTCTATTTTCCGGCTACCCGGATAAAGCACTAAATAAACTTCAGTTAGTGCTAAATACGGCTGCTAGAATCCTGACTAGAACCAAAAAATGTGATCATATTACTCCAGTGCTAGCCTCTCTACACTGGCTTCCTGTCAAAGCAAGCGCTGATTTCAAGGTTTTACTGCTAACCTACAAAGCATTACATGGGCTTGCTCCTACCTATCTCTCTGATTTGGTCCTGCCGTACATACCTACACGTACGCTACGGTGACAAGACGCAGGCCTCCTAATTGTCCCTAGAATTTCTAAGCAAACAGCTGGAGGCAGGGCTTTCTCCTATAGAGCTCCATTTTTATGGAACGGTCTGCCTACCCATGTCAGAGACGCAAACTCGGTCTCAACCTTTAAGTCTTTACTGAAGACTCATCTCTTCAGTGGGTCATATGATTGAGTGTAGTCTGGCCCAGGAGTGGGAAGGTGAACGGAAAGGCTCTGGAGCAACGAACCGCCCTTGCTGTCTCTGCCTGGCCGGTTCCCCTCTTTCCACTGGGATTCTCTGCCTCTAACCCTATTACAGGGGCTGGGTCACTGGCTTACTGGGGCTCTCTCATGCCGTCCCTGGAGGGGGTGCGTCACCTGAGTGGGTTGATTCACTGTTGTGGTCATCCTGTCTGGGTTGGCGCCCCCCTTGGGTTGTGCCGTGGCGGAGATCTTTGTGGGCTATACTCAGCCTTGTCTCAGGATGGTAAGTTGGTGGTTGAAGATATCCCTCTAGTGGTGTGGGGGCTGTGCTTTGGCAAAGTGGGTGGGGTTATATCCTTCCTGTTTGGCCCTGTCCGGGGTGACCTCGGATGGGGCCACAGTGTCTCCTGACCCCTCCTGTCTCAGCCTCCAGTATTTATGCTGCAGTAGTTTATGTGTCGGGGGCTGGGGTCAGTTTGTTATATCTGGAGTACTTCTCCTGTCCTATTCGGTGTCCTGTGTGAATCTAAGTGTGCGTTCTCTAATTCTCTCCTTCTCTCTTTCTTTCTCTCTCTCGGAGGACCTGAGCCCTAGGACCTGAGCTCCAGGACTACCTGACATGATGACTCCTTGCTGTCCCCAGTCCACCTGGCCATGCTGCTGTTCCAGTTTCAACTGACCTGAGCCCTAGGACCATGCCCCAGGACTACCTGACATGATGACTCCTTGCTGTCCCCAGTTCACCTGGCCATGCTGCTGCTCCAGTTTCAACTTCCACCTGACTGTGCTGCTGCTCCAGTTTCAACTGTTCTGCCTTATTATTATTCGACCATGCTGGTCATTTATGAACATTTGAACATCTTGGCCATGTTCTGTTATAATCTCCACCCGGCACAGCCAGAAGAGGACTGGCCACCCCACATAGCCTGGTTCCTCTCTAGGTTTCTTCCTAGGTTTTGGCCTTTCTAGGGAGTTTTTCCTAGCCACCTTGCTTCTACACCTGCATTGCTTGCTGTTTGGGGTTTTAGGCTGGGTTTCTGTACAGCACTTTGAGATATCAGCTGATGTACGAAGGGCTATATAAATAAATTTGATTTGATTTTGATTTGATTTGATTACCTACCCTCGCCACCTGGGGGCCGCCTGTCAGGAAGTCCAGGATCCAGTTGCAGAGGGAGGTGTTAGTCCCAGGGTTCTTAGCTTAGTGATGAGCTTTGAGGCCACTATGGTGTTGAATGCTGAACTGTAGTCAATGAATAGCATTCTCACGTGGGTGTTCCTTTTGTCCAGGTGGGAAAGGGCAGTTTGGAGTGCAATAGAGACTGCATCATCTGTGGATTTTTGGGGCGGTATGCAAATTGGAGTGGGTCTAGGATCTCTGGAATAATGGTGTTGTGATGGGAGCCATGACTAACCTTTCAAAGCACTTCATTGCTTTAGACATGAGTGCTACGGGTCTGTAATCATTTAGGTAGGTTACCTTGGTGTTCTTGAGCACAGGGACTATGGTGGTCTGCTTGAAACATGTTGGTATTACAGACTCAGTCAGGGACAGTGAAGACACTTGCCAGTTGGTCAGAGCATGCTCAGAGTACACGTCCTGGTAATCCGCCTTGTGAATGCTGACTCACATCGGCTATGGAGAGCGTGATCTCACAGTTGTCCAGAACAGCTGATGTGCTCATGTATGCTTCAGTGTTGCTTCCCTTGAAGCGAGCATTGAAGTAATTTAACTCTGGTAGGTTTGTGTCACTGGGCAGCTTGCGTCTGTGCTTCCCTTTGTAGCCTGTAGTAGTTTGCAAGCCCTGCCACATCCGATGAGCGTCGGAGCCGGTGTAGTATGATTCAATCTTAGTCCTGTATTGACACTTTGCCTCATTGGAGGGCATAGCGGGATTTATTATAAGCTTCCCGGTGAGATCCCACTCCTTGAAAATGGCAGCTCTACCCTTTAGCTCAGTGCGGATGATGCCTGTAATCCATGGATTCTGGTTGGGGTATGTACATATCGTCACTGTGGGGACATCATCAATGCACTTATTGATGAATCCATCTCCTCCAGCTCCATTAGAATAGAACACTGATTAGAATAATAATCTGTAGTCTACATTAAGTATCTACTATAGCAAACTAATCATCTATTGTCTACATTAAATATCTACTATAACAACCTAATCATCTGTAGTCTACATTAAGTATCTACTATAACAACCTAATCTATAGTCTACATTAAGTATCTACTATAACAAACTAATCATCTGTAGTCTACATTAAATATCTACTATAACAACCTAATCATCTGTAGTCTACATTAAGTATCTACTATAACAACCTAATCATCTGTAGTCTACATTAAGTATCTACTATAACAACCTAATCATCTGTAGTCTACATTAAGTATCTACTATAACAACCTAATCATCTGTAGTCTACATTGAATATCTACTATAACAACCTAATCATCTGTAGTCTACATTAAGTATCTACGTAGTTTGGGAATACTTTACCAACACGGTGAACATGTGAGTGTCCATAATAAAATCGTAAAATCGTGAGATCATGATTAAAGAGAAATGAATACGAAGTTTATTCCCCAACCCTAAAAACTCTGTAGAAATCCATAAGAAGAATGCCTCTAGTAAAGTCATTGTACGAGTCAAAACAGCCTTCCCTTAATGTGAATACATTTTTTGAACAGAGTGAGGGTGATAGCTAACCTTTGTCAAAAGATTGCTCTTTTGAAGCCATGATTCAGAAAGAGCTTTCATCTTGGTTTATAAAGATATTCTACTTATGCAAAACCACGGGCTGACAGAATCATGATCAGTTCCAGTATCTTGTCAGTGGTTACTAGCATCAATGTTGAGCAGAGGTTCTCCAGGCAGAGGTTCTCCAGGTGCTGCCCGTGCTCAGCATGCAGGCAGAGGTTCTCCAGGTGCTGCCCGTGCTCAGCATGCAGGCAGAGGTTCTCCAGGTGCTGCCCGTGCTCAGCATGCAGGCAGAGGTTCTCCAGGTGCTGCCCGTGCTCAGCATGCAGGCAGAGGTTCTCCAGGTGCTGCCCGTGCTCAGCATGCAGACAGAGGTTCTCCAGGTGCTGCCCGTGCTCAGCATGCAGGCAGAGGTTCTCCAGGTGCTGCCCGTGCTCAGCATGCAGGCAGAATAACACGACAGAGAGAACAAAGCAGTGATGTTGACCACGACGATATTCCACGTGAGAGTCCATAATGCAAACAGAACTTAGGAGATGATCAAAATGAAAGAAAAGGAACATTTAGTGTATTCAGATTGAAGAACCCCTAAAGCCACAAGGACTGACTCCATTACGTGGAACTGTAGATACAAGTAAATGTTTTTAGTACCGAATATTGAGCTGATAAGCACCAACATTTTTGAAGGTCCTAGCAGAGTTGCTAAACAGGTTTCATAGGTTTCATTCATTTTGACTAGTTGATGTCAGTTAGTACAGAACTGTGTCACTGCAACAGGTCAAAATGATAGGATTTTAAGAGAGGGTCTCTGGGGTTGTTGACTTTAGATAAGCAGAATATGTACTAACGTGAAACTGTATCATCTGATGTGTCTGAAGTATAATTCTGTATACTCATGGTTTTAATGAAGACTTCCTGCCCAAGATGCAATAAACCTGATTAATATTAAGAATTTGTAGCTTGAGAGGTTTATTTTCTTTCTTCCAGGATGTATGGAATGTCTGTTTTCTGATTATTCTGCATCTCTCCCTTTGAAATGCTTCTGAGACAGGTGCCTTGGGGGAACAGTTAGTTCAAAGGGATCCGAATCTGGCTCTTAAGGGAGCTCCAAAAATAACTACGGCCTCGCAATTTGTTTGTTTTTAGCATCCACACACAACCCACCTGTGATGTTAATAATTTGTTTGATATATTTTGTGGGGTCTTTTAATTTTGGTTTGAGTGGGTTTTTCCACAGGTTAGAAAGTATGAACCTTGAAAGACTCAAATGAAAATTTCTGAAGTATCTATCAGTTCAGTATCAGTTTAGTTGGCACACATGTACATCCTCTTGATAAGACATTTACTGAAAAACCCAATGTAATCCTGGTGCACAAAATGTTTTGTATGTTTGAAATATCTGTAAATAATGTCTGAGGTACACGGAAAGAAAAGCGAAAGAAATCCTCACTTAATATGGTTCACTGATCTCTGTTCTGACTTTCTGGTGAGGCCTGATCTCTGTTCTGACTTTCTGGGGAGGCCCGATCACCCTAGAAAGACTGGAGACATTGGGTGTGATTTAAATGGGCTACTTAAACACTAATGATTAGGTTGAAGTTGATCATTTAGCAATAGTCATATGTGTGATTCAGACCACGAGAAGGATAGAGGGAGAGCGCTGGACGGTCAGGACGTCACCAGATTGGGTCTGCTGGACGGTCAGGACGTCACCAGATTGGGTCTGCTGGACGGTCAGGGCGTCACCAGATTGGGTCTGCTGGACGGTCAGGGCGTCACCAGATTGGGTCTGCTAGACGGTCAGGGCGTCACCAGATTGGGTCTGCTAGGCGGTCAGGGCGTCACCAGATTGGGTCTGCTAGGCGGTCAGGGCGTCACCAGATTGGGTCTGCTAGACGGTCAGGGCGTCACCAGATTGGGTCTGCTAGGCGGTCAGGGCGTCACCAGATTGGGTCTGCTAGACGGTCAGGGCGTCACCAGATTGGGTCTGCTAGACGGTCAGGGCGTCACCAGATTGGGTCTGCTAGACGGTCAGGGCGTCACCAGATTGGGTCTGCTAGACGGTCAGGGCGTCACCAGATTGGGTCTGCTAGACGGTCAGGGCGTCACCAGATTGGGTCTGCTAGACGGTCAGGGCGTCACCAGATTGGGTCTGCTAGACGGTCAGGGCGTCACCAGATTGGGTCTGCTAGGCGGTCAGGGCGTCACCAGATTGGGTCTGCTAGACGGTCAGGGCGTCACCAGATTGGGTCTGCTAGGCGGTCAGGGCGTCACCAGATTGGGTCTGCTAGACGGTCAGGGCGTCACCAGATTGGGTCTGCTAGACGGTCAGGACGTCACCAGATTGGGTCTGCTAGACGGTCAGGACGTCACCAGATTGGGTCTGCTAGACGGTCAGGACGTCACCAGATTGGGTCTGCTAGACGGTCAGGACGTCACCAGATTGGGTCTGCTAGACGGTCAGGACCTCACCCCCTCTTACCGGCTGAAGTAATGGCGACAATAGCTTTCACTATGGTCCTTCACCTCCTGAAACCTGAGTCCGAGCCAGCAACCTGTTCACAGCATCCAGTAGACTATCAACTGCCTTCTCTCTCAGGAGTGTGACATGAGTCCACGTGGAGTGAGTATGGAGAGAGACCCAGGCCAAACTTCTCTCATGCTGCTGGTAGGAAAATGGACGAGACATAATGGACAGTGGCTGCTCAGGTGAAGAAAATTAAGAAACGCCAAAAGAATGAGGGCCGTAAGGGAGAGGGGTCGTCAACCGTAATTGATTTAGGCTGGTCCAAAATGGCTTATTTGGGGTGTCAGGTTGATTGTGGAGGTCTGCACACTGCTAAATCTATAGTAATTTACATTGAGATACTGATCTGTCATTACCACAAGTGGGGGCAGTAATGAAAAAGTTAATGCTATAAATATAAGATGAATATACTGTGAATATACAGCCAGTATCAGTGTGTGCTAAGTTGAGGATCTTAAAGTGATAGCACCAACGTGAAGCATTAAGGACTGTGATTCTACATTTGGATTAGACAAATTATCAATAGTTCTAATTCAGTGGCGATTTCAGCATGTAAATCTTGGTAAGGCAACAAAAACATGATTCGTGCCTTTACTGGCATACAACACTAAACATTAACTGCACTATAATGGCAACAACTGGTGCCCACAAACTGTTAGGGCCTACATAAAACTGTTCCAAAACCAGTCCCAACAACTTACCACTGCTACACCTGTCTATCAGCAGAGCCTTGTCTGGCAGCAAACGGTTAGGGCCTACATCAATCTGTCCCAACAACTTACCACTGCTACACCTGTCTATCAGCAGAGCCTTGTCTGGCAGCAAACGGTTAGGGCCTACATCAATCTGTCCCAACAACTTACCACTGCTACACCTGTCTATCAGCAGAGCCTTGTCTGGCAGCAAACGGTTAGGGCCTACATCAATCTGTCCCAACAACTTACCACTGCTACACCTGGCTATCAGCGGAGCCTTGTCTGGCAGCAAACGGTTAGGGCCTACATCAATCTGTCCCAACACCTTACCACTGCTACACCTGGCTATCAGCAGTCTTGTCTGGCAGCAAACGGTTAGGGCCTACATCAATCTGTCCCAACAACTTACCACTGCTACACCTGGATATCAGCGGAGCCTTGTCTGGCAGCAAACGGTTAGGGCCTACATCAATCTGTCCCAACAACTTACCACTGCTACACCTGGATATCAGCGGAGCCTTGTCTGGCAGCAAACGGTTAGGGCCTACATCAATCTGTCCCAACAACTTACCACTGCTACACCTGTCTATCAGCAGAGCCTTGTCTGGCAGCAAACGGTTAGGGCCTACATCAATCTGTCCCAACAACTTACCACTGCTACACCTGGCTATCAGGGAGCCTTGTCTGGCAGCAAACGGTTAGGGCCTACATCAATCTGTCCCAACACCTTACCACTGCTACACCTGGCTATCAGCAGTCTTGTCTGGCAGCAAACGGTTAGGGCCTACATCAATCTGTCCCAACAACTTACCACTGCTACACCTGGATATCAGGGGTGCCTTGTCTGGCAGCAAACGGTTAGGGCCTACATCAATCTGTCCCAACAACTTACCACTGCTACACCTGGATATCACGGAGCCTTGTCTGGCAGCAAAGGTTAGGGCCTACATCAATCTGTCCCAACAACTTACCACTGCTACACCTGTCTATCAGCAGAGCCTTGTCTGGCAGCAAACGGTTAGCCTACATCAATCTGTCCCAACAACTTACCACTGCTAAACCTGGCTATCAGCAGCCTTGTCTGGCAGCAAACGGTTGGGATTCTACATCAATCTGTCCCAACACCTTACCACTGCTTCACCTGGCTATCAGCAGTCTTGTCTGGCAGCAAACGGTTAGGGCCTACATCAATCTGTCCCAACAACTTACCACTGCTACACCTGGCTATCAGCGGAGCCTTGTCTGGCAGCAAACGGTTAACATCAATCTGTCCCAACAACTTACCACTGCTACACCTGTCTATCAGCAGAGCCTTGTCTGGCAGCAAACTGTTAGGGCCTACATCAATCTGTCCCAACAACTTACCACTGCTACACCTGGATATCAGCAGAGCCTTGTCTGGCAGCAAACGGTTAGGGCCTACATCAATCTGTCCCAACAACTTACCACTGCTACACCTGTCTATCAGCAGAGCCTTGTCTGGCAGCAAACGGTTAGGGCCTACATCAATCTGTCCCAACAACTTACCACTGCTACACCTGGCTATCAGCAGAGCCTTGTCTGGCAGCAAACGGTTAGGGCCTACATCAATCTGTCCCAACACCTTACCACTGCTACACCTGGCTATCAGCAGTCTTGTCTGGCAGCAAACGGTTAGGGCCTACATCAATCTGTCCCAACAACTTACCACTGCTACACCTGGATATCAGCGGAGCCTTGTCTGGCAGCAAACGGTTCATTCAGCCTCATGTACTGCCTTTTAAAGAAACAGCTAATTTGGCCGACACCACATGTGGTTTCCACTGACAGTTGAGCTGTACGAACATAAGGGGAGGACGAGCGGATTAGAATCATTGGGCTCCCGAGTGGCGCGGCAGTCTAAAGCACTGCATCTCAGTGAAAGAGGCGTCACTACAGTCCCTGGTTTGAATCCAGGCTGTATCACATCCGGCCGTGATTCTTATAAATAAGAATTGGTTCTTAACTGACTTGCCCAGTTAAATAAAGACATTAGGATGAGGCACATGGGCTACTAATAGCTTACTACACAACATACACTTAGTATTACTTTCTTAGATACAGTATACATATCTCCTTGGTATAATACATAATTTATGCAGCAGCATACAAGACATTGGACTCACCTTGTTGTGCTCACTTGAACAGAACAGTGTAGTGCCAGTCCTTTGTGGGCAAATTGTGTTATCAAACTTTGACATCAAAGTCTGGCATTCTCTTGATTTATGGTGCTTTCAAGACAACTGGGAACTCTGAAAGAAAACAAAGTCAAATCATGATGTCGTCATTGATCTTCAGGTCGGAGCTCTAGAAAAAGGCCAGAGTTCGACTTGCAATTCCGAGTTGGATAGTTTTTTTTCTGAGTTCCCAGTTGTCTTGAACTCACTGAAGTCTGAGATTTCCCAGTTCAGAGTTCCCAGTTGTTTTGAGAGCGGCAGAAGTCATGCTGGATTGACAGCATGGCCAATGTTGAATGCAAAACAGACCCTTAAACCCAGACTTGGACCACACACCCACTCCACTGAATGGCAGGATTTGCAATGCTAGCAGGTAGCCACTTTATTCTGGATTGACAGCATGGCCAATGTTGAATGCAAAACAGACCCTTAAACCCAGACTTGGACCACACACACCCACTCCACTGAATAGCAGGATTTGCAATGCTAGCAGGTAGCCACTTTATTCTGGATTGACAGCATGGCCAATGTTGAATGCAAAACAGACCCTTAAACCCAGACTTGGACCACACACCCACTCCACTGAATGGCAGGATTTGCAATGCTAGCAGGTAGCCACTTTATTCTGGATTGACAGCATGGCCAATGTTGAATGCAAAACAGACCCTTAAACCCAGACTTGGACCACACACACCCACTCCACTGAATAGCAGGATTTGCAATGCTAGCAGGTAGCCACTTTATTCTGGATTGACAGCATGGCCAATGTTGAATGCAAAACAGACCCTTAAACCCAGACTTGGACCACACACCCACTCCACTGAATAGCAGGTAGCCACTTTATTCTTTCAAACCACTGTGTTGAATTTGCGATTTCCAACTTACGCAATGTTTATGTCCAATGGCCGATGAGCACCGATAGGGATTTCTCTTCATATGACAAGGATTAAAAAGGACACAAAGAAAGCTTAACCAAGTTTATTCTCCCAGAGGGTCGATACAGCTCCATTAGACAAGTACATTTTCACACAAGCACTGCTGTTTAAAGGTTCTTCCTAAGCGGCGTACAAACATCGTTCTTTAATGCAGGACACTACGTGATAAGAGTCCTCTAAGGAACATTGGTTGTCTGATGGCCGATCATAACTAAGGGGAGTTTCTCTGTGCTTTTTCTAGTCCCAATGGCAGTTTGCGTGTCTTCCCACCTCCGCCGCGTTGTTATCAACACTAGTTTAAATCCATATAGCTGTTTTATAGAAAGCCTTTTTTTCTGGTTCGGGCTTATTTATTTTCTGTCATGTCGGACCTCATGATTTAGCTCACCTGGTTCAGCCCGGGACAGAGCCCGGGACAGAGCCCGGGACAGAGCCCGGGACAGAGCCCGGGACAGAGCCCGGGACAGAGCCCGGGACAGAGCCCGGGACAGAGCCCGGGACAGAGCCCGGGACAGAGCCCAGCTGTAATGAACACAACGGGAGACAGAGAGCTGGTTTCAAGCACAGGGCTCAGTAGGTGGTTATTTGTGAAGGACCACAGGAGGAGGCAGGTAGCTGGGTCCAGGGGCAGGCAGAAGGTCATACACAGGAGGAGGCTAGTAGCTGGGTCCAGGGGCAGAAGGTCATACACAGGAGGAGGCTAGTAGCTGGGTCCAGGGGCAGAAGGTCATACACAGGAGGAGGCTAGTAGCTGGGTCCAGGGGCAGAAGGTCATACACAGGAGGAGGCTAGTAGCTGGGTCCAGGGGCAGAAGGTCATACACAGGGGGTCCAAAAAGGCAACAGTACAGGCAGGGAAAAGGCTAGTGACGTCGTCCGAGAGATCAGGCAATAGGTTGATAACAGGAAATCCAATAGGCTAAAGTACAGGCAGGGAATAGGTAAAAGGTGTCGTTAGTGAGGCGGGCAAAAACTATCAAACACTGTAGGATTTAGATTACGGGAACCGACAGAGCTACGAATAGAAGTGTGTCACAAAACAAACAATACCTCACAATGATGAGGTGCAAAGAACTGAACTAAATAGTGTGTGATGATGACATACAGGTGTGTGAACAGGTGATCAGAATTCAGGTGATTGGGATCTAGAGAGTGAGCTGCGTTCAGAAGATCTATGTGTTTGAGAGTGAGCTGGAAGCAGACATTGCACCGGTGTGTGCTATATATTGATTCACAACTTTGTGTGAAGTAAATATGCTAGGCTAAAGGCTTCCATGCGACAATAGATAATGTGCTTTTTATTTTTTAACAATCTGCTGCTGTGCATTGTGTATATTGCTGATTTTTGCATTAGTGTCACATTGGCGGAAAATGTTGTAATTTCCCAGGTCTTGTCAATTAATTTTTTGGGAGAATTGTGAAGTGTACTGGTGTTAATCCCTATTCCAGACTGGGATCTGGTGAATTCTATGTTCCATCTCAACCCGTCCAGACTGATTTGGCTGCGGTATAGTCTGTATAGAGGTACGATATTAAAAAAATAATTTGTCTGAGATTAATTAGTGTGTGTGACTGTTTTGGGGGAAAAAGTGACATTACTGCTGCAGAATGTGGCTGCTAAAAAGTGAACTAGAAACACAATGTAATGGAACCACATAACCCTGAGAAAAACCATCCCAAAGGGCACCCTATTCCCTATATAGTGCACTACTTTAGACCAGAGCCCTATTCCCTATATAGTGCACTACATTAGACCAGAGCCCTATTCCCTAAATAGTGCACTACTATAGACCTATTCCCTAAATAGTGCACTACTATAGACCAGAGCCCTATTCCCTATATAGTGCACTACATTAGACCAGAGCTCTATTCCCTATGTAGTGCACTACATTAGACCAGAACCCCATAGACAAAGCAAGGCGCAGGCTGAGCATAGGGTTCTAATGTCAAACAACCTTAACTACAGGAAATAGGGGAGGTTATCATAAACAACCAGTTAGCTCGGCCAACCGACAGCCTCACACGAATACAGACAGAACTTTACAGATAATTAAATGTGATCCTCGTGAGAAAAAAAGTACCAATTGTCGAACTTGAGTGAAAGTAAAGATACCTTAATATAAAATGGCTCAAGTAAAAGTGAAAGTCACCAAGTAAAAAACTACTTATGTTTGTATACTTTTACTCTTGGTTTTAAATATACTTAAGTATATTTTAGCAATTACATTTACTTTTCATACTTAAGTATTAATAAGTCTAAATAATTAAAAATTCCTCACATAAATTAAACCAGACGGCAACATTGTGTTTTTAGCCAGGGGAACACTCCAACACTCAGACATTTTTCTCCACCCCCTCCAGGTGTCGCCCATCTTCCCCATTATCTCCTGGGTATTTATACCTGTGCTCTCTGTTTGTTTGTTGCCAGTTCATCTTGTTTGTCAAGTCAACCAGCGTATTTGTCTCGGCTCCTGCTTTTCCCATCCTCCTGATTTTGACCCTTGCCTGTCAAGACTGAGCCAGCCTGCCTGACCACTCTGCCTGCCTTGACCTGTCGTTTGCCTGCCCGTTGCTGTAATAAACATTGTTACTTCAACACATTCTGCATTTGGGTCTTACCTGAAACGTGATAGTACGAACTAGCCACGACTGAGCCTGCAGACTTGAACCAGCTCCGTAACACCATCTCCTCCCAAGGAGCCTCCATTGGTAGAAATACAACAGGTAAACAGGAGGACAACAGGTAAACAGGAGGACAACAGGTAAACAGGAGGACAATAGGTAAACAGGAGGACAACAGGTAAACAGGAGGAGAACAGACAACAGGTAAACAGGAGAACAGACAACAGGTGTGGTGTCCCAGGTAGTCACCCCTGGATCTCTGTATAATCCGTGGTTGTTGGATGCGAGGGTCGGGTGGTTTAAGGAAGTTGGTCAAATTGATCACTGATGATTGTCTAGCGATCAGCTAACAGTTGTGTATAGGGTTATAAGTCTATAAAGTTAAGTCCACACACACACAGGAACTGTTTGGTTTAGACGTACTATGGTACTTTGTAGCTCAGATGGTAGAGCATGGCGCTTGTAACATAAAATGTATGCACCCATGACTAAGTCGCTTGGATAAAAACGTCTGCTAAACGGCACATGTAATATCCGCCATGTCTCTTTCCTCTCTATCCATTACTAGGACCATGAGCCATTTTCTTTAGTATCCTATATCTTTGGTTATCGGCCCTTTGAGGTCAAAGAAATCCCTAAAAACTGTTATTCACCATCAACGACTGTGAGACAACCGTACAACTCTTATAAAATGGTGTGTGATGTTGGGGTGGCAATGGGTGGCCCAGCCTCTCTCCCCGGGGAAAAAAACATGGCGACGCGTCCACAGAAGATAAATATTGACTTAGAGACCTGTAATCACATTCACACATGACAGAATGGAAATAAACAGCAACATGTGCCCCGTCTCCTCTGTGTGCCTCCGACTCACACCACAGCTGAGGATTCTGGGAGAACCAACCGCCATGGGCCACCTGAGGGATAATCTAGTAATGGGCCACAGACGACATCAGAGCTGAGAGCTGGAGAACAGAAAATAGTGTCGGCATATACTGTAGTAGAGTTGGTAGCTGGAGAACAGAGAGTGGGAAAATAGTGTTGGCATATACTGTACTAGAGGTGGGAGCACGAGAATACCGTACTAGAGTTGGGAGCAGGAGAGTAATGTTGTGGTTGAGAGCAGGACAATACCGTACTAGAGTTGGGAGCAGGACAATACCGTACTAGAGTTGGGAGCAGGACAATACCATAGTAGAGTTGGGAGCAGGACAATACCATAGTAATATACCATAGTAGAGTTGGGCATATGGAAGTGAAATCCATGCTTAAATAACTCTAAGGGATAATCTGGTAATGGGCTGATGACCACATGATAACCACAGTTAGAGCTGAACTACAGGACTGGAAAAGTGGTCGTGTAATGGAGAGAGGAGACTGAGTAGAATATTGGTAACAGACCACATGAGAACTAAGACCAGAATACTACTGGTAACAGACTACATGAGAACTAAGACCAGAATACTACTGGTAACAGACCACATGAGAACTAAGACCAGAATACTACTGGTAACAGACCACATGAGAACTAAGACCAGAATACTACTGGTAACAGACCACATGAGAACTAAGACCAGAATACTACTGGTAACAGACCACATGAGAACTAAGACCAGAATAATACTGAATCCTGCTGCGACTTATTGTAGAGCTAATCTCTATTATTTTCCCAGAGGGCCCTGGTCAAGACTAGTCCACTATGTAGGGAATAGGGTTCTATAGGGCACTGGTCATTTTACAGTCTTGGATAGTATTGTATCCCATTTACAGTTTCAGTACATTCCCTCTGATCAAAGACAATGCTGGCAACATCTGGAAAGCTGCTTTAAGGAGTGTGTCAAATAGGAGAGTAACACATGGATCCAGCAAATGGAGTGCCGAGTCCCTCCCTCCCCCCTATCCAGTCTAGGCCGGGTCCAGCCGGTCTCTATGGGCTATTCATCTGCTATGGAAGCTGTAGCACATAGTTGGCTTCACTACACAGACCTGCAGATAGCAGCTCCACTGGCGCCAAACAGCAATGACAGATCGTTGAACTGGCACCGGCACACAGCAGTCTGACACACAGCAGCCTGATACAGCAGTCTGACACACAGCAGTCTGACACACAGCAGTCTGACACACAGCAGCCTGATACCAGCAGCCTGATACAGCAGTCTGACACACAGCAGTCTGACACACAGCAGTCTGACACACAGCAGCCTGATACAGCATCCTGACACACAGAGCAGCCTGATACAGCAACCTGACACACAGAGCAGCCTGACACAGCACTAAATGGGTATTTGAGGAAAATGAGGAGTTTTTATTTTAAGATGAGCAGAGCTGAGCTGACTTCCTGCTAGCTGCTGATTGGAGGGCAGATAGGAAGATGGAAGCCAATCAACCTAGACCAGGTGTATGCAACTTACCTTACAGGACTGACTGTTACGAATCCCTTTTGGCCCGACAGTCTAGGGGGGGATGGTAATGAGACCCGTAACATCTCATGCAAATTATTATTGTGACAAAGTAAAAGTGTGAACGAAATAACCACGACAACAGAAATCTACCGTCAAACTCCAGGTTTATTTATAAACACACGGTAATGGGGGGGGACAGGAAAAGGGGCTGAGCTGGACCCAAGGAAAGAAACAATAAATATACAAACACACCCCTAAGCTAGACTAGCCTACTTTAACAACAGCTAACTAACTAACCAAAAATACAGTGGGTGGTCCGCCCAGTTCTAACTAGTGTATTTAACAAAGTTCACCTACGGGTAGTGTATGCCCATGGGCGACTTGTCTTGTTTCCCCCTTTTCCCACCAGCAATCAAACAAACACCATAACCAAAGACAACACTCACAGGTGATGACAAAGTGATATGGAGGTGCTCAAACAAAAGAGAGGTTAAGACACAAAGAGAGAGTGAAACACAGAGATCTACATACATGGCATTTACAGAGAGATTGAGCTCTAGAGCAAACAACTGATGGGGTTTTTAAACCAAGGGAAAGGAACTGTGATAGGGTAGGAAACAGGAGGAGGTGTGTCTTCTGATTGATGATTGATTGTTGACTGATTGGGGAGTGATGATTTTCACCTGTGAGGGGACAAGGAGAGAAAAGAAACACACACACAGGATAACTGTATCCGTAACACTGACATAGTCATTATGATTCAGGACTGACACAGACATTATGATTCAGGACTGACACAGACATTATGATTCAGGACTGACACAGACATTATGATTCAGGACTGACACAGACATTATGATTCAGGACTGACACAGACATTATGATTCAGGACTGACACAGACATTATGATTCAGGACTGACACAGACATTATGATTCAGGACTGACATAGTCATTATGATTCAGGACTGACATAGTCATTATGATTCAGGACTGACATAGTCATTATGATTCAGGACTGACATAGTCATTATGATTCAGGACTGACATAGTCATTATGATTCAGGACTGACACAGACATTATGATTCAGGACTGACATAGTCATTATGATTCAGGACTGACACAGACATTATGATTCAGGACTGACATAGTCATTATGATTCAGGACTGACATAGTCATTATGATTCAGGACTGACATAGTCATTATGATTCAGGACTGACATAGTCATTATGATTCAGGACTGACATAGTCATTATGATTCAGGACTGACATAGTCATTATGATTCAGGACTGACATAGTCATTATGATTCAGGACTGACATAGTCATTATGATTCAGGACTGACATAGTCATTATGATTCAGGACTGACATAGTCATTATGATTCAGGACTGACACAGTCATTATGATTCAGGACTGACATAGTCATTATGATTCAGGACTGACACAGTCATTATGATTCAGGACTGACACAGTCATTATGATTCAGGACTGACATAGTCATTATGATTCAGGACTGACACAGTACACACTACGATCCAGGTCCTACATTAGGCAAGAGTGGAAAGAAATAAAGGAATTCCGTTGTAAACCAACCTAACCCAGGCCTAACCCAGACCAACTGTAAACCAACCTAGCCCAGACCATCTGTAAACCAACCTTACCCAGACATCTGTAAACCAACCTAACCCAGGCCTAACCCAGACCAACTTTAAACCATCTTAACCCAGGCCTAACCCAGACCAACTGTAAACCAACCTAACCCAGACCAATTTTAAACCATCCTAACCCAGGCCTAACACAGACCATCTGTAATCCAACCTAACCCAGACCATCTGTAAACCAACCTAACCCAGACATCTGTAAACCAACCTAACCCAGACCATCTGTAAATCATCCTAACCCAGACCATCTGTAAACCAACCTCACCCAGACCATCTGTAAACCATCCTAACCCAGACCATCTGTAAACCATCCTAACCCAGACCATCTGTAAACCATCCTAACCCAGACCTAACCCAGACCATCTGTAAACCAACCTCACCCAGACCATCTGTAAACCAACCTAATCCAGGCCTAACCCAGACCATCTGTAAACCAACCTAACCCAGACCATCTGTAAACCAACCTAATCCAGGCCTAACCCAGACCATCTGTAAACCAACCTAACCCAGACCATCTGTAAACCAACCTAACCCAGGCCTAACCGAGACCATCTGTAAACCATCCTAACCCAGGCCTAACCCAGATTTCATATGGGGGGCTTCATATGGGCCGAGCTCTTCCCAGGTCTGGAAAAATCTAATTTCTCTGGGTTCCGGCTAATGGTTCAGCATCTCTGTCCTAGTCCACTTCAGCATCTCTGTCCCGGCCCACTTCAGCATCTCTGTCCCGGTCCACTTCAGCATCTCTGTCCCGATTAACTTTTTCAGAAGTAGGACCATATGAGGTTTTAATTCAGCAGGTGACGGAAGAATAAAAACGATCTATCCATCTGTCCATCCCATTTAAACATAGTTGGTTTGGTGATCTATCCATCTGTCCATCCCATTTAAACAGAGTTGGTTTGGTGATCTATCCATCTGTCCATCCCATTTAAACAGAGTTGGTTTGGTGATCTATCCATCTGTCCATCCCATTTAAACAGAGTTGGTTTGGTGATCTATCCATCCCATTTAAACAGAGTTGGTTTGGTGATCTATCCATCTGTCCATCCCATTTAAACAGAGTTGGTTTGGTGATCTATCCATCTGTCCATCCCATTTAAACATAATTGGTTTGGTGATCTATCCATCTGTCCATCCCATTTAAACAGAGTTGGTTTGGTGATCTATCCATCTGTCCATCCCATTTAAACAGAGTTGGTTTGGTGATCTATCCATCTGTCCATCCCATTTAAACAGAGTTGGTTTAGTGATCTATCCATCTGTCCATCCCATTTAAACAGAGTTGGTTTGGTGATCTATCCATCTGTCCATCCCATTTAAACAGAGTTGGTTTGGTGATCTATCCATCTGTTCATCCCACTTAAACATAGTTGGTTTGGTGATCTATCCATCTGTCCATCCCATATAAACAGAGTTGGTTTGGTGATCTATCCATGTGATAAGTAGCTTCATCATTATTACCAGGCTAAAAACCGCATGTAGCGAATCATTCATGTAAGGTTGCGGGTTCAGGCCTTTTGCAAGGTTATGTAATGAGTAACCTTGGCTGAGACATGAAGATGTGTTAGTTTGACTGATTGGGTTATTTTCCTCCAGACCCCCCACCAGCCCATTATTTTCTCTCGACCCCCACACCTGCCCATTATTTTTCTCCAGACCCCCACACCTGCCCATTATTTTTCTCCAGACCCCCACACCAGCCCATTATTTTCCTCCAGACCCCCACACCAGCCCATTATTTTCCTCTAGACCCCCACACCAGCCCATTATTTTCCTCCAGACCCCCACACCAGCCCATTATTTTCCTCTAGACCCCCACACCAGCCCATTATTTTCCTCCAGACCCCCACACCAGCCCACTACTCTCTCCTCCCCTTTTCTACTGTCTCTCTTCTACTCTCTCCTCCCTCTCCTACTCTCTCTTCCTGTTCTACTCTCTCCTCCCCTTTTCTACTCCCTCCTCCCCTTTTCTACTGTCTCTCTTCTACTCTCTCCTCCCTCTCCTACTCTCTCCTCCTGTTCTACTCTCTCCTCCCCTTTTCTACTTCCTCCTCCCCTTTTCTACTGTCTCTCTTCTACTCTCTCTTCCCCTCTCCTCCTCTCTCCTCCCTCTCTTCCTACTCTCTCCTCCCTTTTCCTACTCTCCTCCCCTTCCCTCTCTCTCTTCCCTCTCCTACTCTCTTCCTGTTCTACTCTCTCTTCCCCCCTCTCCTACTCTCTCTTCCCCTCTCTACTCTCTCTTCCCTACTCTCCTACTCTCTCTTCCCCTCTCCTACTCTCTCTTCCCTCTCCTACTCTCTCTTCCCTCTCCTACTCTCTCTTCCCCTCTCCTACCCCTCTCCTCCTCCCCTCTCCTACTCTCTCCCCCTCTCCTTCTCCTACTCTCTCTCTCTCCCCTCTCCTACTCTCTTCTTCCTGTTCTACTCTCTCTTCCCCTCTCCTACTCTCTCCTCCCTACACTCTCTTCCCCTCTCCTACTCTCTCTTCCCCTCTCCTACTCTCTCTTCCCTCTCCTACACTCTATTCCCCTCTCCTACTCTCTCTTCCCCTCTCCTACTCTCTCTTCCCCTCTCCTACTCTCTCCTCCCCTCTTCTACTGTCTCTCTCCTTCTTTCTAACTCTCTCCTACTCTCTCATCCCCTCTCCTACTCTTTTCTACTCTCCTATCTCTCTCCTCTCCACTCCCCCCTCCCCTCTCCTCTCCTACTCTCTCCTCTCTCCCCCCACTCCTCTCCTACTGTCTCCTCCTCTCTCCTACTTATTTCAATAACCTTTTCAATTGGTCTTTATTGTCATGGGAAACATATGTTTACATTGCCAAAGCAGGTGAAGTAGATAATAAACATAACAAATTCACAGTAAACATTCCAGTCACATTAAACATTCCAGTCACAGTAAACATTCCAGTCACAGTAAACATTCCACTCACAGTAAACATTCCAGTCACAGTAAACATTCCACTCACAGTAAACATTCCACTCACAGTAAACATTCCAGTCACAGTAAACATTCCACTCACAGTAAACATTCCACTCACAGTAAACATTCCACTCACAGTAAACATTCCACTCACAGTAAACATTCCACTCACAGTAAACATTCCAGTCACAGTAAACATTCCACTCACAGTAAACATTCCACTCACAGAAGTGTTTTTTTTTCTTTATCAAAAAGTCATGAGAAGACTTTGATTTGTCTAGAGTCTGGTAAGACTTATGCCATAGTATTACTTATGAGCTTTGTTATCATTTTATTATCACAATTTATTATAAACATATGGGTCTATGATGTGCAGGGGACTCCCCAGATTTTCCTGGTTTTAATATAACTGACAGTTTGATACGTGGAACTAGAAGCACTGAATTGAGTGGTGTGTGTTGTCCTCTGTGTGAATGGGGGAGGGGGGCTACTTAGTCACCAAAATGTTGAATAGAATTCTAAGGGAAAGGCATCCATCCCTGGTGATTTTCTCAGCATCCCAAATCATATATATACTTTGTTCTATCACTGTGTTATATCCCTGTGTTATATCTCAGTGTTCTATCCCTGTGTTATATCTCTGTGTTATATCCCTGTGTTCTATCCCTGTTATCTATCCCTGTTATCTATCCCTGTGTTCTATCCCTGTGTTATATCTCTGTGTTCTATCTCTGTGTTCTATCCCTGTTATCTATCACTGTGTTCTATCACTGTGTTCTATCACTGTGTTCTATCCCTGTTATCTATCTCTGTGTTCTATCACTGTGTTCTATCTCTGTGTTCTATCACTGTGTTCTATCCCTGTGTTCTATCCCTGTTATCTATCTCTGTGTTCTATCACTGTGTTCTATCTCTGTGTTCTATCCCTGTGTTCTATCCCTGTGTTCTATCACTGTGTTCTATCACTGTGTTCTATCCCGGTTATCTAACTATGTGTTCTATCCCTGTGTTATATCTCTGTGTTCTATCCCTGTTATCTATCTCTGTGTTCTATCACTGTGTTCTATCACTGTGTTCTATCACTGTGTTCTATCTCTGTGTTCTCTCCCTGTTATCTATCACTGTGTTCTATCTCTGTGTTCTATCCCTGTTATCTATCTCTGTGTTCTCTCCCTGTTATCTATCTCTGTGTTATATCTCTGTGTTCTCTCCCTGTTATCTATCTCTGTGTTCTCTCCCTGTTATCTATCTCTGTGTTCTATCACTGTGTTCTATCCCTGTGTTCTATCACTGTGTTCTATCCCTGTGTTCTATCCCTGTGTTCTATCTCTGTGTTCTATCCCTGTGTTCTATCCCTGTGTTCTATCACTGTGTTCTATCTCTGTGTTCTATCACTGTGTTCTATCCCTGTGTTATATCTCTGTGTTCTATCACTGTGTTCTATCCCTGTGTTATATCTCTGTGTTCTCTCCCTGTTATCTATCTCTGTGTTCTATCACTGTGTTCTCTCCCTGTTATCTATCTCTGTGTTCTATCACTGTGTTCTATCCCTGTTATCTAACTCTGTGTTCTATCCTGTGTTATATCTCTGTGTTCTATCCCTGTGTTCTATCCCTGTTATCTATCACTGTGTTCTATCCCTGTTATCTATCACTGTGTTCTATCCCTGTGTTATATCTCTGTGTTCTATCCCTGTGTTCGATCTCTGTGTTATATCTCTGTGTTCTATCCCTGTTATCTATCCCTGTGTTCTCTCCCTGTTATCTATCCCTGTTATCTATCCCTGTGTTCTATCCCTGTGTTATATCTCTGTGTTCTATCTCTGTGTTCTATCCCTGTTATCTATCACTGTGTTCTATCTCTGTGTTCTATCCCTGTGTTATATCTCTGTGTTCTCTCCCTGTTATCTATCTCTGTGTTCTATCACTGTGTTCTCTATCTCTGTGTTATATCACTGTGTTATATCTCTGTGTTCTATCCCTGTGTTCTATCCCTGTGTTCTATCACTGTGTTCTATCCCTGTGTTCTATCCCTGTTATCTATCTCTGTGTTCTATCACTGTGTTCTATCTCTGTGTTCTATCACTGTGTTCTATCTCTGTGTTCTATCTCTGTGTTCTATCCCTGTGTTCTGTCCCTGTGTTCTATCACTGTGTTCTATCACTGTGTTCTATCCCGGTTATCTAACTATGTGTTCTATCCCTGTGTTATATCTCTGTGTTCTATCCCTGTTATCTATCTCTGTGTTCTATCACTGTGTTCTATCCCTGTGTTCTATCACTGTGTTCTATCACTGTGTTCTATCCCTGTGTTCTATCCCTGTGTTCTATCTCTGTGTTCTATCCCTGTGTTCTATCCCTGTGTTCTATCTCTGTGTTCTATCACTGTGTTCTATCCCTGTGTTCTATCTCTGTGTTCTATCCCTGTGTTACTGTGTTCTATCCCTGTGTTCTATCCCTGTGTTATCTCTGTGTTTCTGATCCCTGTGTTCTATCCTGTGTTCTGTGTTCTATCCCTGTTATCTATCTCTGTGTTCTATCACTGTGTTCTATCCCTGGTTATCTAACTCTGTGTTCTATCTATCTATCTGTGTTCTATCACTGTGTTCTATCCCTGTGTTCTATCACTGTGTTATATCTCTGTGTTCTATCCCTGTGTTCTATCTGTGTTCTATCACTGTGTTCTATCCCTGTGTTCTATCCCTGTGTTCTATCTCTGTGTTCTATCCTGTGTTCTATCTCTGTGTTCTATCCCTGTGTTATATCTCTGTGTTCTATCACTGTGTTCTATCCCTGTGTTCTATCTCTGTGTTCTCTCCCTGTTATCTATCTCTGTGTTCTATCACTGTGTTCTATCCCTGTGTTCTATCACTGTGTTCTATCTATCCCTGTGTTCTATCCCTGTGTTCTATCTCTGTGTTCTATCCCTGTGTTCTATCCCTGTGTTCTATCACTGTGTTCTATCCTGTGTTCTATCACTGTGTTCTATCCCTGTGTTATATCTCTGTGTTCTATCACTGTGTTCTATCCCTGTGTTATATCTCTGTGTTCTCTCCCTGTTATGTGTTCTATCCCTGTTATCTATCTCTGTGTTCTATCACTGTGTTCTATCACTGTGTTCTATCACTGTGTTCTATCCCTGTGTTCTATCCCTGTGTTCTATCTCTGTGTTCTATCCCTGTGTTCTATCCCTGTGTTCTATCACTGTGTTCTATCCTGTGTTCTATCACTGTGTTCTATCTCTGTGTTCTATCACTGTGTTCTATCTCTGTGTTCTATCACTGTGTTCTATCCCTGTGTTCTATCCCTGTTATCTATCTCTGTGTTCTATCACTGTGTTCTATCTCTGTGTTCTATCCCTGTGTTCTATCCCTGTGTTCTATCACTGTGTTCTATCACTGTGTTCTATCCCGGTTATCTAACTATGTGTTCTATCCCTGTGTTATATCTCTGTGTTCTATCCCTGTGTTATCTATCTCTGTGTTCTATCACTGTGTTCTATCACTGTGTTCTATCACTGTGTTCTATCTCTGTGTTCTCTCCCTGTTATCTATCACTGTGTTCTATCTCTGTGTTCTATCCCTGTTATCTATCTCTGTGTTCTCTCCCTGTTATCTATCTCTGTGTTATATCTCTGTGTTCTCTCCCTGTTATCTATCTCTGTGTTCTCTCCTGTGTTCTATCTCTGTGTTCTATCACTGTGTTCTATCCCTGTGTTCTATCACTGTGTTCTATCCCTGTGTTCTATCCCTGTGTTCTATCACTGTGTTCTATCTCTGTGTTCTATCACTGTGTTCTATCCCTGTGTTATATCTCTGTGTTCTATCACTGTGTTCTATCCCTGTGTTATATCTCTGTGTTCTCTCCCTGTTATCTATCTCTGTGTTCTATCACTGTGTTCTCTCCCTGTTATCTATCTCTGTGTTCTATCACTGTGTTCTATCCCTGTTATCTAACTCTGTGTTCTATCCTGTGTTATATCTCTGTGTTCTATCCCTGTGTTCTATCCCTGTTATCTATCACTGTGTTCTATCCCTGTTATCTATCACTGTGTTCTATCCCTGTGTTATATCTCTGTGTTCTATCCCTGTGTTCGATCTCTGTGTTATATCTCTGTGTTCTATCCCTGTTATCTATCCCTGTGTTCTCTCCCTGTTATCTATCCCTGTTATCTATCCCTGTGTTCTATCCCTGTGTTATATCTCTGTGTTCTATCTCTGTGTTCTATCCCTGTTATCTATCACTGTGTTCTATCTCTGTGTTCTATCCCTGTGTTATATCTCTGTGTTCTCTCCCTGTTATCTATCTCTGTGTTCTATCACTGTGTTCTCTATCTCTGTGTTATATCACTGTGTTATATCTCTGTGTTCTATCCCTGTGTTCTATCCCTGTGTTCTATCACTGTGTTCTATCCCTGTGTTCTATCCCTGTTATCTATCTCTGTGTTCTATCACTGTGTTCTATCTCTGTGTTCTATCACTGTGTTCTATCTCTGTGTTCTATCACTGTGTTCTATCTCTGTGTTCTATCCCTGTGTTCTGTCCCTGTGTTCTATCACTGTGTTCTATCACTGTGTTCTATCCCGGTTATCTAACTATGTGTTCTATCCCTGTGTTATATCTCTGTGTTCTATCCCTGTTATCTATCTCTGTGTTCTATCACTGTGTTCTATCCCTGTGTTCTATCACTGTGTTCTATCACTGTGTTCTATCCCTGTGTTCTATCCCTGTGTTCTATCTCTGTGTTCTATCCCTGTGTTCTATCCCTGTGTTCTATCACTGTGTTCTATCTCTGTGTTCTATCACTGTGTTCTATCCCTGTGTTATATCTCTGTGTTCTATCACTGTGTTCTATCCCTGTGTTATATCTCTGTGTTCTATCCCTGTGTTCTATCCCTGTTATCTATCACTGTGTTCTATCCCTGTTATCTATCACTGTGTTCTATCCCTGTGTTATATCTCTGTGTTCTATCACTGTGTTCTATCCCGGTTATCTAACTCTGTGTTCTATCACTGTGTTCTATCACTGTGTTCTATCACTGTGTTCTATCCCTGTGTTCTATCACTGTGTTATATCTCTGTGTTCTATCCCTGTGTTCTATCCCTGTGTTCTATCACTGTGTTCTATCCCTGTGTTCTATCCCTGTTATCTATCTCTGTGTTCTATCACTGTGTTCTATCTCTGTGTTCTATCCCTGTGTTATATCTCTGTGTTCTATCACTGTGTTCTATCCCTGTGTTATATCTCTGTGTTCTCTCCCTGTTATCTATCTCTGTGTTCTATCACTGTGTTCTATCCCTGTGTTCTATCACTGTGTTCTATCACTGTGTTCTATCCCTGTGTTCTATCCCTGTGTTCTATCTCTGTGTTCTATCCCTGTGTTCTATCCCTGTGTTCTATCACTGTGTTCTATCTCTGTGTTCTATCACTGTGTTCTATCCCTGTGTTATATCTCTGTGTTCTATCACTGTGTTCTATCCCTGTGTTATATCTCTGTGTTCTCTCCCTGTTATCTATCTCTGTGTTCTATCACTGTGTTCTCTCCCTGTTATCTATCTCTGTGTTCTATCACTGTGTTCTATCCCTGTTATCTAACTCTGTGTTCTATCCTGTGTTATATCTCTGTGTTCTATCCCTGTGTTCTATCCCTGTTATCTATCACTGTGTTCTATCCCTGTTATCTATCACTGTGTTCTATCCCTGTGTTATATCTCTGTGTTCTATCCCTGTGTTCGATCTCTGTGTTATATCTCTGTGTTCTATCCCTGTTATCTATCCCTGTGTTCTCTCCTGTTATCTATCCCTGTTATCTATCCCTGTGTTCTATCCCTGTGTTATATCTCTGTGTTCTATCTCTGTGTTCTATCCCTGTGTTCTATCACTGTGTTCTATCTCTGTGTTCTATCCCTGTGTTATATCTCTGTGTTCTCTCCCTGTTATCTATCTCTGTGTTCTATCACTGTGTTCTCTATCTCTGTGTAATATCACTGTGTTATATCTCTGTGTTCTATCCCTGTGTTCTATCCCTGTGTTCTATCACTGTGTTCTATCCCTGTGTTCTATCCCTGTTATCTATCTCTGTGTTCTATCACTGTGTTCTATCTCTGTGTTCTATCTCTGTGTTCTATCACTGTGTTCTATCTCTGTGTTCTATCCCTGTGTTCTGTCCCTGTGTTCTATCACTGTGTTCTATCACTGTGTTCTATCCCGGTTATCTAACTATGTGTTCTATCCCTGTGTTATATCTCTGTGTTCTATCCCTGTTATCTATCTCTGTGTTCTATCACTGTGTTCTATCCCTGTGTTCTATCACTGTGTTCTATCACTGTGTTCTATCCCTGTGTTCTATCCCTGTGTTCTATCCCTGTGTTCTATCTCTGTGTTCTATCCCTGTGTTCTATCCCTGTGTTCTATCACTGTGTTCTATCTCTGTGTTCTATCACTGTGTTCTATCCCTGTGTTATATCTCTGTGTTCTATCACTGTGTTCTATCCCTGTGTTATATCTCTGTGTTCTATCCCTGTGTTCTATCCCTGTTATCTATCACTGTGTTCTATCCCTGTTATCTATCACTGTGTTCTATCCCTGTGTTATATCTCTGTGTTCTATCACTGTGTTCTATCCCGGTTATCTAATTCTGTGTTCTATCACTGTGTTCTATCACTGTGTTCTATCACTGTGTTCTATCCCTGTGTTCTATCACTGTGTTATATCTCTGTGTTCTATCCCTGTGTTCTATCCCTGTGTTCTATCACTGTGTTCTATCCCTGTGTTCTATCCCTGTTATCTATCTCTGTGTTCTATCACTGTGTTCTATCTCTGTGTTCTATCACTGTGTTCTATCCCTGTGTTCTATCCCTGTTATCTATCTCTGTGTTCTATCACTGTGTTCTATCTCAGTGTTCTATCCCTGTGTTCTATCACTGTGTTCTATCACTGTGTTCTATCCCGGTTATCTAACTCTGTGTTCTATCCCTGTGTTATATCTCTGTGTTCTATCCCTGTGTTATATCTCTGTGTTCTATCACTGTGTTCTATCTCTGTGTTCTCTCCCTGTTATCTATCACTGTGTTCTATCTCTGTGTTCTATCCCTGTTATCTATCTCTGTGTTCTCTCCCTGTTATCTATCTCTGTGTTCTCTCCCTGTTATCTATCTCTGTGTTCTCTCCCTGTTATATATCTCTGTGTTATATCTCTGTGTTCTATCACTGTGTTCTATCCCTGTGTTCTATCCCTGTGTTCTATCACTGTGTTCTATCTCTGTGTTCTATCCCTGTGTTCTATCCCTGTGTTCTATCACTGTGTTCTATCCCTGTGTTCTATCCCTGTGTTCTATCACTGTGTTCTATCACTGTGTTCTATCCCTGTGTTCTATCCCTGTGTTCTATCCCTGTGTTCTATCACTGTGTTCTATCTCTGTGTTCTATCCCTGTGTTCTATCCCTGTGTTCTATCCCTGTGTTCTATCCCTGTGTTCTATCCCTGTGTTCTATCACTGTGTTCTATCCCTGTGTTCTATCACTGTGTTCTATCCCTGTTATCTATCTCTGTGTTCTATCACTGTGTTCTATCACTGTGTTCTATCACTGTGTTCTATCTCTGTGTTCTCTCCCTGTTATCTATCACTGTGTTCTATCTCTGTGTTCTATCCCTGTTATCTATCTCTGTGTTCTCTCCCTGTTATCTATCTCTGTGTTCTCTCCCTGTTATCTATCTCTGTGTTCTCTCCCTGTTATATATCTCTGTGTTATATCTCTGTGTTCTATCCCTGTGTTCTATCACTGTGTTCTATCACTGTGTTCTATCACTGTGTTCTATCCCTGTGTTATATCCCTGTGTTATATCTCTGTGTTCTATCCCTGTTATCTATCTCTGTGTTCTATCCCTGTATTATATCTATGTGTAGGTGGAGGGAGGTGATGGGGTAAGGAGATGTGGGGGAAGTAGGTGGAGGGAGGTAGGGAGAGTGGAGGGAGTTGAGGGAGGTGAGGGGGTAAGGAGATGTGGGAGAGGTAGGTGGAGGGAGGTAGGGAGAGTGTAGGGAGTTGAGGAGAGGTAGAAGTGGGAGTGGGGGAGATGGATGGACGTAGGGGAGAGGAAGTTTTTTAGGGATAAGGCAGGTCCCCTAGCTTGGCTAGGAAGGAGGAGAGGGTTAGGAGAGAGGAGAGAGGAGAGGGTTAGGAGAGAGGAGAGGGTTTGGAGAGAGGAGAGGTTTGGGAGAGAGGAGAGGGTTAGGGATAGGAGGGAGGAGAGAGGAGAGTTTTAGGAGGGAGGAGAGAGGAGAGGGCTAGGAGAGAGGAGAGAGGAGAGGGTTAGGAGGGAGGAGAAAGGAGAGGGCTAGGAGGGAGGAGAGAGGAAAGGGTTAGGGCTAGGAGAGAGGAGCGGGTTAGGAGAGAGGAGAGAGGAGAGAAGAGAGGGTTAGGGCTAGGAGAGAGGAGACATGAGAGAGGAGAGGGTTAGGAGAGAGGAGAGGGTTTGGAGAGAGGAGAGGTTTAGGAGTGAGGAGAGGGTTATGAGAGAGGAGAGGGTTGGGGCTAGGAGAGAGGAGAGGACTAGGAGAGAGGAGAGGGTTAGGGCTAGGAGAGAGGGCAGAGGAGAGTGTTAGGAGGGAGGAGAGAGGAGAGAGGAGAGGGTTAGGAGGGAGGAGAGAGGAGAGGGCTAGGAGAGAGGAGAGGGCTAGGAGAGAGGAAAGATGAGAGGGTTGGGGCTATGAGAGAGGAGAGGGCTAGGAGGGAGGAGAGAGGAGAGGGCTAGGAGAGAGGAGAGAGGAAAGGGTTAGGGCTAGGAGAGAGGAGACATGAGAGAGGAAAGGGTTAGGAGAGAGGAGAGGGTTTGGAGAGAGGAGAGGTTTAGGAGTGAGGAGAGGGTTAGGAGAGAGGAGAGGGTTGGGGCTAGGAGAGAGGAGAGAGGAGAGGGTTGGGGCTAGGAGAGAGGAGAGGACTAGGAGAGAGGGTTAGGGCTAGGAGAGGAGAGGAGAGTGTTATAGGAGGGAGGAGAGAGGAGAGGGTTAGGAGGGAGGAGAGAGGAGAGGGCTAGGAGAGAGGAGAGGGTTAGGAGAGAGGAGAGGGCTAGGAGAGAGGGGGGGTTGGAGAGAAGAAAGATGAGAGGGTTGGGGCTAGGAGAGAGGAGAGGGCTAGGACGGAGGAGAGAGGATTGATGAGAGGGCTACGAGAGAGGAGAGAGGAGAGAGGAGAGAGGAGAGGGTTAGGGCTAGGAGAGAGGAGACATGAGAGAGGAGAGGGTTAGGAGAGAGGAGAGGGTTTGGAGAGAGGAGAGGTTTAGGAGAGAGGAGAGGGTTAGGGCTAGGAGAGAGGAGAGGGAGAGAGGGTTAGGGCTAGGAGAGAGGAGAGGGCTAGGAGAGAGGAGAGGGTTAGGAGAGAGGAGAAGGTTAGGAGAGAAGGAGGGCTAGGAGAGAGGAGAGGGTTAGAAGAGAGGAGAGAGGAGAGGGTTAGGAGAGAGGAGAGGGTTAGTAGAGAGGAGAGGGCTAGGAGAGAGGAGAGGGTTAGGAGAGAGGAGAGGGCTAGGAGAGAGGAGAGGGCTAGGAGAGAGGAGAGGGTAGGAGAGGGGAGAGAGGAGAGAGGGAGAGGGTTATGAGAGAGGAGAGGGCTAGGAGAGAGGAGAGGGCTAGGAGAGAGGAGAGGGCTAGAATAGAGGAGGGGCCCAGGGGAGAGGAGAGGGCTAGGAGAGGGGAGAAGGTTAGGAGAGAGAGAGGGCTAGGAGAGGGGGGAGGGTTAGGAGAGGGAGGAGAGAGGAGGGGTTAGGAGAGGAGAGGGTTAGTAGAGAGGAGAGGGCTAGGAGAGAGGAGAGGGTTAGGAGAGAGGAGAGGGCTAGGAGAGAGGAGAGGGCTAGGAGAGAGGAGAGGGTAGGAGAGGAGAGAGGAGAGGGTTATGAGAGAGGAGAGGGCTAGGAGAGGAGAGGGGCTAGGAGAGAGGAGAGGGTTAGGAGAAAGGAGAAGGTTAGGAGAGAAGAGAGGGCTAGGAGAGAGGAGAGGGTTAGGAGAGAGGAGAGAGGAGAGGGTTAGGAGAGAGGAGAGGGTTAGTAGAGAGGAGAGGGCTAGGAGAGAGGAGAGGGTTAGGAGAGAGGGGGCTAGGAGAGAGGAGAGGGCTAGGAGAGAGGAGAGGGTAGGAGAGAGGAGAGGGTTATGAGAGAGGAGAGGGCTAGGAGAGAGGAGAGGGCTAGGAGAGAGGAGAGGGCTAGAATAGAGGAGGGGCCCAGGGGAGAGGAGAGGGCTAGGAGAGGTATTCTCAAGTCTTCCTCTACCCACTAACCCAGAACCAGTACTGTATCTGTCAGTTCATTCTCTTTGGAGTAGGGAGTCAGGCCTTTTGGCAAAACACACACAGCTGCCCTTCCCTAAACACACACAGCTGCCCTTCCCTAAAGTGTGTTAGTGAACAGTAGATTATTTAAGGACTTTCAGCTCTTTGAAGCCCTCTCAGCCAGTCAGGAAGTCGATTCCTCACAGAGCCCTGTCAGTGTGTATGTATTCGTGTGTGTGTGTGTGTTTGTGTAAGGCAATACGTTGTTGAACTCTGGGAGATTTACAACTCCACATCACTGCAGACGCCCACGACTCCATTAAAACACACTTCCTGTGATGTCATCAGAGATGGACACGAGACTAGGAGGAAACTAATGGCTGCTTTCCCAAATGGTCTTCTGCCTTGATAGTGCACCACCCATAGGGCTCTTGTCTTAAAGTAGTGCACTATTTGGGCTGAAGTCATGATGATGATGATGATGATGGGATGATCATGGTGAAGTCATGACGGTGTGAGAAACTAATTTATTACCCATTTCAGACATACGATGTGTTACGTTACAGACAGACCAATAGTCCCTTAGTTACCACTTATTTACAGATAGACTAACAGCCCCTTAGTTACCACTTATTTACAGATAGACTAACAGCCCCTTAGTTACCACTTATTTACAGATAGACCAACAGTCCCTTAGTTACCAGCTATGTTCACAAGCATCAAGCTTTGCTTTGGTCAGAATGTATGTCCAGGGATTATTATCCATCCATACCGTGAACTGCTGTCCCCGTAGCCAGTGGTGGAACTTGTCACAGATAACCCATTTCATGGCAAAGAACTCGAGCCTGTGCGCAGGATACCTCGACTGCGCATAACTGAGGGACTTGCTCGCGAAGGCTATAGGTCTCGCTGTAGCTCCCGGTTCCTGCACCTGAGATAGCACAGCACCTAAGCCATTGCTGGATGCATCCACCGAGAGTAGAAAGGGTTTGTCGAAGTTGGGGTGGGCCAACAAAACCTGGTCCAGTAAGGCTTGCTTTAGCTGGAATAAGGCCCGTCTGCATTCTGTTGTCCAGTCGGCAGCCGTCAACTTCCTGACAGGTGAGCATCGCTTCTTTTTCCAGCGTGGAGCCTTGTGTCCAGTAGTCAATCCAACGAGAGGCTTTGGGATGGTCAAGCAACCTTCAATGAACTGTTGGTAATACACCACCATCCAAGGAATGACCTCAATTTCTTCTGAGATGGAATGTCAGTGCCATCTTCCATCAGATCCGCTTCTGTTACTCCTGTAATGGCCCTCACCTTCTCGGGGTCTGTAGCTACACCATCCGCACTAATGCCCCAGAAACTTCACAGACCTCTGCAGAAAGTTACACTTTTTTGGCGCCAACTTCAGGTTGTGAGCCTTGAGATGCTCAAAAACCATTTCCAGACGCTGTATAGCCAAATCTTCAGTGGGCGCATAGACCAAGACATCGTCAAGGTAACACAGCAGGCTAAGAAAGTTCTGATCCCCAAATATGTTTAGCATCATCCTCATAAAGGTTGCAGGACTATTACATAACCCCTGTGGCATACGATTGTATTCGTACAATCCAAATGGTGACGTAAAAGCTGTGAATCTCCGGTCATCCTCATGCACTTCCACATTGTAGTAGCTAGAGGTAAGGTCCATTGTTGAGAAAAAGGCATTTCCACCTAAAGCAACCAGCACGTCAGCCTGGTGAGGGAGTGGGTGGGCGTCTTTGATGGTGCGAGCATTGAGCAAACGAAAATCAGCACAGAGTCTCAGGTCTCCAGACTTCTTCCATACAAGGACAAGGGGAGAGGCGAAGTCACTACTAGACTTCCTTATGATATCACGTTCTTCCATCTCATTCAATGCTTGTTTGAGCATCTCATAATGATTTGGTGAAAGGCGTCGGTAGGGCATCCGAAAGGGTTTCTCATCATTCAGTTGAATGCGGTGAAGACATCCGGAAGCTTTTCCACAATCCAACTTGTGCCTGGAAAAAATAGACTGGTACTCAGCTATGAGCTGGATGAGTTTCTTCTTACCAGCAGGAGACGCTTGACAGGAGGAGACATCAATATCAGTCAACCCTAAGTCACGTAAGACCTCAGGATCGCTTGAACTGTCAGGTCCGTCAGTATCGTGAAGTTGGCTGGAACCGTCAGTCAGTGTCAAGTCATCTTGGCAGTCAGTGAGTATATCAGCCGTTCTCTGCACTTGCTGCTGTAAAGCTGCTGGTGAATCATCATTCACACACGAACAGTCAAAATCCTCTAGAGCCATGCAAGGAATGACATCGGCTAGAGTGGCGTTTCATCTCAATGTCACTGTCTTCTGAGAAGGGTTTATCACTCTAACATGGAGCCACCCATCCCCCCGCAATAAAGCTACTGTCCTCCCTACCAGTATTGACCTTGGTGTTGACCTTGAACTGCTGGGCTCAATGACAACAGCACTGCCCGCTGAAAGATTCTGTGTTTCGTAGTCTGCCCCAGACTAAGTGCTCCTGCATAGGCTCTAGAGTCACAGCCCCTTTTAGTCTCACAGTTCCAACTTTGTCAGGTACTTCACTGTCTCTCCATCTCTCCACATTAGCCATCATATCGATTAGCTTGCTCTCCTCACCCCCGTCACACACAGGAGTATAAACCCTCTTCCAGAGATCTCCATCCTTCTTCAGGTGGCGAATCAAGTGCTTTAGGAGATTGCTGCTCAAGATCAGGTCATCACACTGGCCCTCAACCACCAGTGTAGGCACGGCAACTCTACATCTCCAGCTCACATACTCCCAAAGGCCTCGTCTTCAACCCACCACAACCAACAAAGACTACCTCTGTAGGACTCAATTTTGGACTTTTCAACACTCCTGCATGCAACAGTTCAGGTAAGACCCTAGAGCTCAAGGTACAAGCCATGGACCCACTGTCAAGCATAGCTCTCACTTCCACTTCTCCTCCTATTAACACCTTGGCATAGAATAAATCATCATACGGGGAAAGTCTCTGTGTGTTCTGCATTATGATACTCTTCTCAGTCTCCATTTCGTCACAAACACTTTTATATACAGACTCCAAATCAACAGCTCTCACTGATGGGGACTCTACAAAAGGCCCAACACTCTCCCCTTCTACATGCAGGCATACTAGTTTTCCGGGAGCTGAGCAGTGATTACTGTAGGGACTCCACCAGCTGTGCTCAGAGCTGTGGCCTTGGGGCACTGAGAGCGTGCGTGGCCAGCTACATGACAAAGAAAGCAGAGGTGATTGGCCCTGCAGTGAAAGTAAGTATCATGTCCAGCATCCCCGCACACGTTACATGGCCCATTAGACTTCACTTTGCTCCTATTCCCTTTATGGAACTTATGGTCAGACTGTTGTGGCCTCTGCTCCAGCACACGCTCCAGCATTGCAAGGATACGTTCCATCGGCTCAGCTGAGCCCTGAATAGTCTGGGCTGGGGAAGGCAATGTATTGGGTACTTCCATGTGGGGCCTCACAGCGGGCATGGTGATCGGCATGACAGCACCAACTTCCTGCTTCATTGTTGCGATGGCTGGGGTCAACTTCGATAAGTGAGAGTACCTCCGCTCCCTCCTGTATTCATCCAGCCTCTCATGAACATCTGCAGCAGTCCACTGCTGTAATGGCTTGCACTTAAAGATAAGCGACAGTTCAGCATTAGGGCAATGTCTGATGAACATGACTGTGAGCTCACGAGATGGGTCTTCAACACTTTTTTCCTGTCTCTTTAGACAATCTTCAGCAACCTCCATAGCCCTGTTCAGTCTGAGCCAATAGTCGAATGGTTGTTCATCAGTCAGAGGTAATGTGGCATAAAAGACGGCGAGGGGCATGCTTGAAAGAACAGTGTCACTAAAATGTTGTTTCAGTATGTCAAAGATGGGACTCGGGCCTTTAGATAAATCAATGGAGGGATTGCTGCATATGCCAACTTTAACAACATCGCGGGCCCTTCCCATAAGCCTGCCCATAACCTCAACTGCCTGGTCCATCACAGACACGCCCCTCTTACGCATGTAAACCATGACCATATCCTCCCACTCATGCACTGTGCACTTTTCAGAGCCTTCCCCCCGAAAGTACACCGGTTCCCTGATATCAGACTTCAATACCAGGTTCAGTCCTGACACATCCATACCCCTCGAGCTGCATACACTCCCCATAACATTGTCCCCAACATGTCCAACATTTGCCTTCGACTCCAAACAGGAGATAATGTTCTCCCCAATGGAATGACCAATCTGCTGTACTATGTCTGCTATGAAATCCATGGAGACCTCCCCACTCCCTCTATTTGGCAAAACTCTTTCATGCACACCCATGTCCATGGGTAAACTATGGGTAAACTATCAACAAAACCCTCCAGTTTGGACATAGGTGTAGAAGCAACTGGAATTTTGTCTGAACCCCTCCCAACAGATGGTGACAGATTAAATGACAGGAAACCCCAACCTCTCCCAACACCTTCCATTTTAACAATGGGAAATCAACACACCAATAAAAATGTAAATAGCAAAAAAAAGTATTTTTTTTTTTTTAACCTCACGTCAAAATCTAACCTATATCTAGTACACTTGTAAAACTCACCCTACTTATATCAGATATACATTAGAATTGCAAATAAACAAGTAACACAAAAGTTATATCATTTACTAGCTAGTATTACCTGGAATTCTCTACAACAAAATGCATAACAAATATGCACCATCAAAAATGCTGCATCTTATGTGTGATGTTCGAATAACATTTAAAAACAAATTGATATAAATTGTACATTTAAATCATCACGTGGGAGTATAAAAATCACTTTTGACGTACAGTGCTTTGCAACCAACAACTTATCGCTGATTTGGTGCTTGTTCACTGGGACGATTCTAACTGGAACATCCCCCCTCGTAAGCAGGCTACGCAAACCAGCCAATAAGATGCCATGTTGAGTAGGTGAAGGCAAGACAAACTCAAACCAAAAACCCATTGGCTTAACAATAAAGTGGCAAGGGGAACCACCAATATAACCCTGTTACATTAGGTAGGTAGACATTAGTTAGGTAGGTAGTTCGTTAGTTAGGTAGGTAGGTAGGTAGGTAGGTAGGTAGGTAGACATTAGTTAGGTAGGCAGGTAGGTAGGTAAGTAGGTAGGTAGGTAGGTAGACATTAGTTAGGTAGTTAGTTAGGTAGGTAGGTAGGTATTAGTTAGGTAGTTAGGTTGGTAGGTAGGTAAGTAGGTAGGTAGGTAGACATTAGTGAGGTAGATAGGTAGGTAGGTAGGTAGGTAGGTAGGTAGTTAGGTAGACATTAGTTAGGTAGGTAGATGGGTAGATATTAGTTGGGTAGGCAGGTAGGTAGGTAGGTAGTTAGGTAGACATTAGTTAGGTAGGTAGATAGTTAGTTAGACATTAGGTAGGTAATTAGTTAGACATTAGATAGGTAGGTAGTTAGACATTAGATAGATAGTTAGACATTAGATAGGTAGTTAGATAGACATTATAGAGGTAGTTAGTTAGACATTAGATAGGTAGTTAATGAGACATTAGTTGGGTAGGTAGGTAGGTAGGTAGGTAGGTAGGTAGGTAGGTAGGTAGGTAGGTAGGTAGGTAGTTAGGTAGACATTAGTTAGGTAGGTAGGTAATTAGTTAGACATTAGATAGGTAGGTAGTTAGTTAGACATTAGATAGGTAGTTAGTTAGACATTAGATAGGTAGTTAGTTAGACATTAGATAGGTAGTTAGTTAGACATTAGATAGGTAATTAGTTAGACATTAGATAGGTAGGTAGTTAGTTAGACATTAGATAGGTAGTTAGTTAGACATTAGATAGGTAGTTAGTTAGACATTAGATAGATAGTTGGTTAGACATTAGATAGGTAGTTAGTTAGACACTAGATAGGTAGGTAGTTAGATAGACATTAGACAGGTAGTTAGTTAGACATTAGATAGGTAGGTAGTTAGACATTAGATAGGTAGTTAGTTAGACATTAGATAGGTAGTTAGTTAGACATTAGATAGGTAGTTAGTTAGACATTAGATAGGTAGGTAGTTAGACATTAGATAGGTAGGTAGTTAGACATTAGATAGGTAGTAAGTTAGACATTAGATAGGTAGGTAGTTAGTTAGACATTAGATAGGTAGTTAGTTAGTTAGACATTAGATAGATAGTTGGTTAGACATTAGATAGGTAGTTAGTTAGACACTAGATAGGTAGGTAGTTAGATAGACATTAGACAGGTAGTTAGATAGACATTAGATAGGTAGTTAGTTAGACATTAGATAGGTAGTTAGTTAGACATTAGATAGGTAGGTAGTTAGACATTAGATAGGTAGGTAGTTAGACATTAGATAGGTAGTAAGTTAGACATTAGATAGGTAGGTAGTTAGTTAGACATTAGATAGGTAGTTAGTTAGTTAGACACTAGATAGGTAGGTAGTTAGACATTAGATAGGTAGTTAGTTAGACATTAGATAGGTAGTTAGTTAGACATTAGATAGGTAGTTCGATAGACATTAGATAGGTAGGTAGTTAGACATTAGATAGGTAGGTAGTTAGACATTAGATAGGTAGTAAGTTAGACATTAGATAGGTAGGTAGTTAGTTAGACATTAGATAGGTAGTTAGTTAGTTAGACATTAGATAGGTAGTTAGTTAGACATTCGATAGGTAGTTAGACATTAGATAGGTAGGTAGTTAGACATTAGATAGGTAGTTAGTTAGACGTTAGATAGGTAGTTAAACATTAGATAGGTAGGTAGTTAGACATTCGATAGGTAGTTAGTTAGACATTAGATAGGTAGTTAGTTAGACATTAGATAGGTAGTTAGTTAGACATTAGATAGGTAGTTAGTTAGACATTAGATAGGTAGTTAGTTAGACATTAGATAGGTAGTTAGATAGACATTAGATAGATAGGTAGTTAGTTAGACATTAGATAGATAGTTAGTTAGACATTAGATAGATAGGTAGTTAGACATTAGATAGGTAGTTAGTTAGACATTAGATAGGTAGTTAGATAGACATTAGATAGGTAGTTAGTTAGACATTAGATAGGTAGTTAGTTAGACGTTAGATAGGTAGTTAAACATTCGATAGGTAGTTAGTTAGACGTTAGATAGTTAGTTAGATAGACATTAGATAGGTAGGTAGTTAGACATTAGATAGGTAGTTAGTTAGACATTAGATAGGTAGTTCGATAGACATTAGATAGGTAGTTAGATAGACATTAGATAGGTAGTTAGTTAGACATTAGATAGGTAGTTAGACATTAGATAGGTAGTTAGATAGACATTAGATAGGTAGGTAGTTAGACATTAGATAGGTAGTTAGTTAGACATTAGATAGGTAGTTAGATAGACATTAGATAGGTAGTTAGTTAGACATTAGATAGGTAGTTAGATAGGTAGTTAGATAGGTAGTTAGATAGACATTAGATAGGTAGTTAGATAGACATTAGATGGGTAGATAGATAGACATTAGATAGGTAGTTAGATAGGTAGTTAGTTAGACATTAGATAGGTAGTTAGATAGGTAGTTAGATAGACATTAGATAGGTAGTTAGATAGGTAGTTAGTTAGACATTAGATAGGTAGTTAGATAGGTAGTTAGATAGACATTAGATAGGTAGTTAGATAGACATTAGATGGGTAGATAGATAGACATTAGATAGGTAGTTAGATAGGTAGTTAGTTAGACATTAGATAGGTAGTTAGATAGGTAGTTAGATAGACATTAGATAGGTAGTTAGTTAGACTTTAGATAGGTAGTTAGATAGGTCTGAACAAAGAGTTATGAACTTCTGCTTTTTACTATAATCTGCAGGGAACTCAATACATCGTCTCTACTTGGCATGTATGTTTCTCACATGGGTGGCATACATTGGTTAAGGAAAAGGGGAGTGGTATATGTAAATTAAATAGTGTGGTGTTTACCATAGTTTAAAAAGTGTAGTGTTTTTGCGGATAATACATTAGTATTTACTATAGTATTCTACAGTGTACTATAACATTCTATAGTAAGTACTACACATGATGGCGGTATACTACAGTATAGTATAGAATTCTACATACAAAAAGCAGGCAAATTAGTGGGATTTTGGTCTATTTTTGTATGAAAGGGATATACCGCTGCGCCACTCGGGAGCGGAGGCCTGATGTGCGTGTCACGGGAGGTTGGTGGCACCTTAATTGGGGAGGACGGGCTGGTGGTAATGGCTGGAGCGGCATAGTGGAACGGTATCAAATACATCAAACACATGGTGTCCAGGTCTTTAATGCCATTCTCTCCAATCAGGACATTATTATGAGACGTTCTCCCCTCAGCAGCCTACAGAGAGAGAGAGAGTGAGTGAGTGTGTGTGTGTTGTGTTGCAGACCTGAAATCCTTTTTAATCCTCACAGGTCTTCTAAAACGGTTTGCCTCTAGAGCTGAGAGATTCTCAACCCTGCTGCTGTTGATTTGACGTCTGTGTACGATTTAGCTGAGGCCCGCCTCCCTCTAGTGGCGATCTGAGTAACTACACCACAGAACTGAATAAGTTTTCAATAAATGTATTTATTT
Organism: Oncorhynchus tshawytscha; assembly: GCF_018296145.1. Lineage (NCBI taxonomy): Eukaryota > Metazoa > Chordata > Actinopteri > Salmoniformes > Salmonidae > Oncorhynchus > Oncorhynchus tshawytscha. The sequence continues at coordinate 1,443,645 of NC_056440.1, read as the reverse complement.
TACCTTTATTTAACTAGGCAAGTCAGTTAAGAATAAATTCTTAACAGTGGGTTAACTGCATTGTTCAGGGGCAGAACGACAGATTTGTATCTTGTCAGCTCGGGGATTCAAACTTGCAACCTTTCGGTTACTAGTCCAACACTCTAACCACTAGGCTACCCTGCTGGTTACTAGTCCAACACTCTAACCACTAGGCTACCTGCTGGTTACTAGTCCAACACTCTAACCACTAGGCTACCTGCTGGTTACTATTCCAACACTCTAACCACTAGGCTACCTGCTGGTTACTAGTCCAACACTCTAACCACTAGGCTACCTGCTGGTTACTAGTCCAACACTCTAACCACTAGGCTACCTGCTGGTTACTAGTCCAACACTCTAACCACTAGACTACCTGCTGGTTACTAGTCCAACACTCTAACCACTAGGCTACCTACTGGTTACTAGTCCAACACTCTAACCACTAGGCTACCTGCTGGTTACTAGTCCAACACTAACCACTAGGCTACCTGCTGGTTACTAGTCCAACACTCTAACCACTAGGCTACCTGCTGGTTACTAGTCCAACACTCTAACCACTAGGCTACCTACTGGTTACTAGTCCAACACTCTAACCACTAGGCTACCTGCTGCTTACTAGTCCAACACTAACCACTAGGCTACCTGCTGGTTACTAGTCCAACACTAACCACTAGGCTACCTGCTGGTTACTAGTCCAACACTAACCACTAGGCTACCTGCTGGTTACTAGTCCAACACTCTAACCACTAGGCTACCTACTGGTTACTAGTCCAACACTCTAACCACTAGGCTACCTGCTGGTTACTAGTCCAACACTAACCACTAGGCTACCTACTGGTTACTAGTCCAACACTCTAACCACTAGGCTACCTGCTGGTTACTAGTCCAACACTAACCACTAGGCTACCTGCTGGTTACTAGTCCAACACTAACCACTAGGCTACCTGCTGGTTACTAGTCCAACACTAACCACTAGGCTACCTGCTGGTTACTAGTCCAACACTCTAACCACTAGGCTACCTGCTGGTTACTAGTCCAACACTAACCACTAGGCTACCTGCTGGTTACAACACTCTAACCACTAGGCTACCTGCTGGTTACTAGTCCAACACTCTAACCACTAGGCTACCTGCTGGTTACTAGTCCAACACTCTAACCACTAGGCTACCTGCTGGTTACTAGTCCAACACTCTAACCACTAGGCTACCTGCTGGTTACTAGTCCAACACTCTAACCACTAGGCTGCCTGCTGGTTACTAGTCCAACACTCTAACCACTAGGCTACCTGCTGGTTACTAGTCCAACACTCTAACCCAAAGCTACCTGCTGGTTACTAGTCCAACACTAACCACTAGGCTACCTGCTGGTTACTAGTCCAACACTCTAACCACTAGGCTACCTGCTGGTTACTAGTCCAACACTCTAACCACTAGGCTACCTGCTGGTTACTAGTCCAACACTCTAACCACTAGGCTACCTGCTGGTTACTAGTCCAACCCTCTAACCACTAGGCTACCTGCTGGTTACTAGTCCAACCCTCTAACCACTAGGCTACCTGCTGGTTACTAGTCCAACACTCTAACCACTAGGCTACCTGCTGGTTACTGGTCCAACCCTCTAACCACTAGGCTACCTGCTGGTTACTAGTCCAACCCTCTAACCACTAGGCTACCTGCTGGTTACTAGTCCAACCCTCTAACCACTAGGCTACCTGCTGGTTACTAGTCCAACCCTCTAACCACTAGGCTACCTGCTGGTTACTAGTCCAACCCTCTAACCACTAGGCTACCTGCTGGTTACTAGTCCAACCCTCTAACCACTAGGCTACCTGCTGGTTACTAGTCCAACACTCTAACCACTAGGCTACCTGCTGGTTACTAGTCCAACACTCTAACCACTAGACTACCTGTCTCTAACCACTAGGCTACCTGCTGGTTACTAGTCCAACACTCTAACCACTAGGCTACCTGCTGGTTACTAGTCCAACACTCTAACCACTAGGCTACCTGCTGGTTACTAGTCCAACACTCTAACCACTAGGCTACCTGCTGGTTACTAGTCCAACACTCTAACCACTAGGCTACCTGCTGGTTACTAGTCCAATGCTCTAACCACTAGGCTACCTGCTGGTTACTAGTCCAACACTCTAACCACTAGGCTACCTGCTGGTTACTAGTCCAACACTCTAACCACTAGGCTACCTACTGGTTACTAGTCCAACACTCTAACCACTAGGCTACCTGCTGGTTACTAGTCCAACCCTCTAACCACTAGGCTACCTGCTGGTTACTAGTCCAACCCTCTAACCACTAGGCTACCTGCTGGTTACTAGTCCAACACTCTAACCACTAGGCTACCTGCTGGTTACTAGTCCAACACTCTAACCACTAGGCTACCTACTGGTTACTAGTCCAACACTCTAACCACTAGGCTACCTGCTGGTTACTAGTCCAACCCTCTAACCACTAGGCTACCTGCTGGTTACTAGTCCAACACTCTAACCACTAGGCTACCTGCTGGTTACTAGTCCAACACTAACCACTAGGCTACCTGCTGGTTACTAGTGCAACACTAACCACTAGGCTACCTGCTGGTTACTAGTCCAACACTAACCACTAGGCTACCTGCTGGTTACTAGTCCAACACTCTAACCACTAGGCTACCTGCTGGTTACTAGTCCAACACTAACCACTAGGCTACCTGCTGGTTACTAGTCCAACACTCTAACCACTAGGATACCTGCTGGTTACTAGTCCAACACTCTAACCACTAGGCTACCTGCTGGTTACTAGTCCAACACTCTAACCACTAGGCTACCTGCTGGTTACTAGTCCAACACTCTAACCACTAGGCTACCTGCTGGTTACTAGTCCAACACTAACCACTAGGCTACCTGCTGGTTACTAGTCCAACACTCTAACCACTAGGCTACCTGCTGGTTACTAGTTCAACACTCTAACCACTAGGCTACCTGCTGGTTACTAGTCCAACACTCTAACCACTAGGCTACCTGCTGGTTACTAGTCCAACCCTCTAACCACTAGGCTACCTGCTGGTTACTAGTCCAACCCTCTAACCACTAGGCTACCTGCTGGTTACTAGTCCAACACTCTAACCACAAGGCTACCTGCTGGTTACTAGTCCAACACTCTAACCACTAGACTACCTGTCTCTAACCACTAGGCTACCTGCTGGTTACTAGTCCAACACTCTAACCACTAGGCTACCTGCTGGTTACTAGTCCAACGCTCTAACCACTAGGCTACCTGCTGGTTACTAGTCCAACACTCTAACCACTAGGCTACCTGCTGGTTACTAGTCCAACACTCTAACCACTAGGCTACCTGCTGGTTACTAGTCCAACACTCTAACCACTAGGCTAACTGCTGGTTACTAGTCCAACGCTCTAACCACTAGGCTACCTGCTGGTTACTAGTCCAACACTCTAACCACTAGGCTACCTGCTGGTTACTAGTCCAACACTCTAACCACTAGGCTACCTACTGGTTACTAGTCCAACACTCTAACCACTAGGCTACCTGCTGGTTACTAGTCCAACCCTCTAACCACTAGGCTACCTGCTGGTTACTAGTCCAACCCTCTAACCACTAGGCTACCTGCTGGTTACTAGTCCAACACTCTAACCACTAGACTACCTGTCTCTAACCACTAGGCTACCTGCTGGTTACTAGTCCAACACTCTAACCACTAGGCTGCCTGCTGGTTACTAGTCCAACACTCTAACCACTAGGCTGCCTGCTGGTTACTAGTCCAACACTCTAACCACTAGGCTGCCTGCTGGTTACTAGTCCAACACTCTAACCACTAGGCTACCTGCTGGTTACTAGTCCAACACTCTAACCACTAGGCTACCTACTGGTTACTAGTCCAACACTCTAACCACTAGGCTACCTGCTGGTTACTAGTCCAACACTCTAACCACTAGGCTACCTGCTGGTTACTAGTCCAACACTCTAACCACTAGGCTACCTGCTGGTTACTAGTCCAACACTCTAACCACTAGGCTACCTGCTGGTTACTAGTCCAACACTCTAACCACTAGGCTACCTGCTGGTTACTAGTCCAACGCTCTAACCACTAGGCTACCTGCTGGTTACTAGTCCAACACTCTAACCACTAGGCTACCTGCTGGTTACTAGTCCAACACTCTAACCACTAGGCTACCTGCTGGTTACTAGTCCAACACTCTAACCACTAGGCTACCTGCTGGTTACTAGTCCAACGCTCTAACCACTAGGCTACCTGCTGGTTACTAGTCCAACACTCTAACCACTAGGCTACCTGCTGGTTACTAGTCCAACACTCTAACCACTAGGCTACCTGCTGGTTACTAGTCCAACACTCTAACCACTAGGCTGCCTGCTGGTTACTAGTCCAACACTCTAACCACTAGGCTGCCTGCTGGTTACTAGTCCAACACTCTAACCACTAGGCTGCCTGCTGGTTACTAGTCCAACACTCTAACCACTAGGCTACCTGCTAGTTACTAGTCCAACACTCTAACCACTAGGCTACCTACTGGTTACTAGTCCAACACTCTAACCACTAGGCTGCCTGCTGGTTACTAGTCCAACACTCTAAACACTAGGCTACCTACTGGTTACTAGTCCAACACTAACCACTAGGCTACCTGCTGGTTACTAGTCCAACACTCTAACCACTAGGCTACCTGCTGGTTACTAGTCCAACACTAACCACTAGGCTACCTGCTGGTTACTAGTCCAACACTCTAACCACTAGGCTGCCTGCTGGTTACTAGTCCAACACTCTAACCACTAGGCTACCTGCTGGTTACTAGTCCAACACTCTAACCACAAAGCTACCTGCTGGTTACTAGTCCAACACTAACCACTAGGCTACCTGCTGGTTACTAGTCCAACACTCTAACCACTAGGCTACCTGCTGGTTACTAGTCCAACACTCTAACCACTAGGCTACCTGCTGGTTACTAGTCCAACACTCTAACCACTAGGCTACCTGCTGGTTACTAGTCCAACCCTCTAACCACTAGGCTACCTGCTGGTTACTAGTCCAACCCTCTAACCACTAGGCTACCTGCTGGTTACTAGTCCAACACTCTAACCACTAGGCTACCTGCTGGTTACTGGTCCAACCCTCTAACCACTAGGCTACCTGCTGGTTACTAGTCCAACCCTCTAACCACTAGGCTACCTGCTGGTTACTAGTCCAACCCTCTAACCACTAGGCTACCTGCTGGTTACTAGTCCAACCCTCTAACCACTAGGCTACCTGCTGGTTACTAGTCCAACCCTCTAACCACTAGGCTACCTGCTGGTTACTAGTCCAACCCTCTAACCACTAGGCTACCTGCTGGTTACTAGTCCAACACTCTAACCACTAGGCTACCTGCTGGTTACTAGTCCAACACTCTAACCACTAGGCTACCTGTCTCTAACCACTAGGCTACCTGCTGGTTACTAGTCCAACACTCTAACCACTAGGCTACCTGCTGGTTACTAGTCCAACACTCTAACCACTAGGCTACCTGCTGGTTACTAGTCCAACACTCTAACCACTAGGCTACCTGCTGGTTACTAGTCCAACACTCTAACCACTAGGCTACCTGCTGGTTACTAGTCCAATGCTCTAACCACTAGGCTACCTGCTGGTTACTAGTCCAACACTCTAACCACTAGGCTACCTGCTGGTTACTAGTCCAACACTCTAACCACTAGGCTACCTACTGGTTACTAGTCCAACACTCTAACCACTAGGCTACCTGCTGGTTACTAGTCCAACCCTCTAACCACTAGGCTACCTGCTGGTTACTAGTCCAACCCTCTAACCACTAGGCTACCTGCTGGTTACTAGTCCAACACTCTAACCACTAGGCTACCTGCTGGTTACTAGTCCAACACTCTAACCACTAGGCTACCTACTGGTTACTAGTCCAACACTCTAACCACTAGGCTACCTGCTGGTTACTAGTCCAACCCTCTAACCACTAGGCTACCTGCTGGTTACTAGTCCAACACTCTAACCACTAGGCTACCTGCTGGTTACTAGTCCAACACTAACCACTAGGCTACCTGCTGGTTACTAGTGCAACACTAACCACTAGGCTACCTGCTGGTTACTAGTCCAACACTAACCACTAGGCTACCTGCTGGTTACTAGTCCAACACTCTAACCACTAGGCTACCTGCTGGTTACTAGTCCAACACTAACCACTAGGCTACCTGCTGGTTACTAGTCCAACACTCTAACCACTAGGATACCTGCTGGTTACTAGTCCAACACTCTAACCACTAGGCTACCTGCTGGTTACTAGTCCAACACTCTAACCACTAGGCTACCTGCTGGTTACTAGTCCAACACTCTAACCACTAGGCTACCTGCTGGTTACTAGTCCAACACTAACCACTAGGCTACCTGCTGGTTACTAGTCCAACACTCTAACCACTAGGCTACCTGCTGGTTACTAGTTCAACACTCTAACCACTAGGCTACCTGCTGGTTACTAGTCCAACACTCTAACCACTAGGCTACCTGCTGGTTACTAGTCCAACCCTCTAACCACTAGGCTACCTGCTGGTTACTAGTCCAACCCTCTAACCACTAGGCTACCTGCTGGTTACTAGTCCAACACTCTAACCACAAGGCTACCTGCTGGTTACTAGTCCAACACTCTAACCACTAGACTACCTGTCTCTAACCACTAGGCTACCTGCTGGTTACTAGTCCAACACTCTAACCACTAGGCTACCTGCTGGTTACTAGTCCAACGCTCTAACCACTAGGCTACCTGCTGGTTACTAGTCCAACACTCTAACCACTAGGCTACCTGCTGGTTACTAGTCCAACACTCTAACCACTAGGCTACCTGCTGGTTACTAGTCCAACACTCTAACCACTAGGCTAACTGCTGGTTACTAGTCCAACGCTCTAACCACTAGGCTACCTGCTGGTTACTAGTCCAACACTCTAACCACTAGGCTACCTGCTGGTTACTAGTCCAACACTCTAACCACTAGGCTACCTACTGGTTACTAGTCCAACACTCTAACCACTAGGCTACCTGCTGGTTACTAGTCCAACCCTCTAACCACTAGGCTACCTGCTGGTTACTAGTCCAACCCTCTAACCACTAGGCTACCTGCTGGTTACTAGTCCAACACTCTAACCACTAGACTACCTGTCTCTAACCACTAGGCTACCTGCTGGTTACTAGTCCAACACTCTAACCACTAGGCTGCCTGCTGGTTACTAGTCCAACACTCTAACCACTAGGCTGCCTGCTGGTTACTAGTCCAACACTCTAACCACTAGGCTGCCTGCTGGTTACTAGTCCAACACTCTAACCACTAGGCTACCTGCTGGTTACTAGTCCAACACTCTAACCACTAGGCTACCTACTGGTTACTAGTCCAACACTCTAACCACTAGGCTACCTGCTGGTTACTAGTCCAACACTCTAACCACTAGGCTACCTGCTGGTTACTAGTCCAACACTCTAACCACTAGGCTACCTGCTGGTTACTAGTCCAACACTCTAACCACTAGGCTACCTGCTGGTTACTAGTCCAACACTCTAACCACTAGGCTACCTGCTGGTTACTAGTCCAACGCTCTAACCACTAGGCTACCTGCTGGTTACTAGTCCAACACTCTAACCACTAGGCTACCTGCTGGTTACTAGTCCAACACTCTAACCACTAGGCTACCTGCTGGTTACTAGTCCAACACTCTAACCACTAGGCTACCTGCTGGTTACTAGTCCAACGCTCTAACCACTAGGCTACCTGCTGGTTACTAGTCCAACACTCTAACCACTAGGCTACCTGCTGGTTACTAGTCCAACACTCTAACCACTAGGCTACCTGCTGGTTACTAGTCCAACACTCTAACCACTAGGCTGCCTGCTGGTTACTAGTCCAACACTCTAACCACTAGGCTGCCTGCTGGTTACTAGTCCAACACTCTAACCACTAGGCTGCCTGCTGGTTACTAGTCCAACACTCTAACCACTAGGCTACCTGCTGGTTACTAGTCCAACACTCTAACCACTAGGCTACCTACTGGTTACTAGTCCAACACTCTAACCACTAGGCTGCCTGCTGGTTACTAGTCCAACACTCTAAACACTAGGCTACCTACTGGTTACTAGTCCAACACTAACCACTAGGCTACCTGCTGGTTACTAGTCCAACACTCTAACCACTAGGCTACCTGCTGGTTACTAGTCCAACACTAACCACTAGGCTACCTGCTGGTTACTAGTCCAACATTCTAACCACTAGGCTACCTGCTGGTTACTAGTCCAACACTCTAACCACTAGACTACCTGCTGGTTACTAGTCCAACACTCTAACCACTAGACTACCTGTCTCTAACCACTAGGCTACCTGTCTCTAACCACTAGGCTACCTGTCTCTAACCACTAGGCTACCTGTCTCTAACCACTAGGCTACCTGTCTCTAACCACTAGTCCAACACTCTAACCACTAGGCTACCTGTCTCTAACCACTAGGCTACCTGTCACTAACCACTAGGCTACCTGTCTCTAACCACTAGGCTACCTGTCTCTAACCACTAGGCTACCTGTCTCTAACCACTAGGCTACCTGTCACTAACCACTAGGCTACCCTGCTGCCCCAGATACCAGAAATAGAACAAAGATCACATGACATTCTAATACAATTTACCATTTTAAAATTTAGTGACAAATGTCCTCTTAAGAATGACTTTGTTATTCAATGTGTTTCTATTGGCAAACAGCAGGAATTACTATCTGTTATTCAATGTGTTTCTAATAGCAGTAAGGACTATCTGTTATTCAATGTGTTTCTATTGGCTAATAGCAGTAAGGACTATCTGTTATTCAATGTGTTTCTAATAGCAGTAAGGACTATCTGTTATTCAATGTGTCTCTATGGGCTGATAGCAGTAAGGACTATCTGTTATTCAATGTGTTTCTATGGGCTAATAGCAGTAAGGACTATCTGTTATTCAATGTGTTTCTATGGGCTGATAGCAGTAAGGACTATCTGTTATTCAATGTGTTTCTATTGGCTAATAGCAGTAAGGACTATCTGTTATTCAATGTGTTTCTATGGGCTAATAGCAGTAAGGACTATCTGTTATTCAATGTGTCTCTATGGGCTAATAGCAGTAAGGACTATCTGTTATTCAATGTGTTTCTATTGGCTAATAGCAGTAAGGTCTATCTGTTATTCAATGTGTCTCTATGGGCTAATAGCAGTAAGGACTATCTGTTATTCAATGTGTTTCTATTGGCTAATAGCAGTAAGGACTAAACCTGGCACCATCCCTACAGTGAAGCATGGTGGTGGCAGCATCATGCTGGGAGACTAGTCAGGATTGAGGCAAAGATTAACGGACTAAAGTACAGAGAGATTCTTGATGACCACTCAGGACAGTTAAGACCTCAAACTTGGGCGAAGGTTCACCTTCCAACAGGACAACGACCCTAAGTACACAGTCAGGACAACGGGGGAGTGGCTTCCGGACAAGTTTCTGAATGTCCTTGAGTGGCCCAGCCAGAGCCCGGACTTGAACCCGATCAAACATCTCTGGAGAGACCTGAAAATAGCTGTACAGCGATGCTCCCCATCCAACCTGACAGAGCTTGAGAGGATCTGCAGAGAAGAATGGGAGAAACTCCCCAAATACAGATGTCCCAAGCTTGTAGCGTCAATACCCAAGGAGACTCTAGACTGTAATCACTGTCAAAAGTGCTTCAACAAAGTACTGAGTAAAGGGTCTGAATACTTATGTAAATGTGACATTTCTGGGGTTTTTTATTTGCATAAATTTGCTAAAACAAACAAAAAAACGGAGTTGACTTTGTCATTACATCATTATTAATCGTTTGTAGATTTATGAGGGAAAAACACTTAATCAATTTTATAATAAGGCTGTAACGTGACAAAATGTGGGAAAGGTGCAGGGGTCTGAATGCTTTCCCAATGCCCTGTACCTGTACTGTTAGTCCTCCCTTCTCTTTTCTTAATATGGATTATTTTGACCTAAATTGCTTTTGTTTTAGAGATGAGTACTGTGAATTGCATGGCCTCTAAAGGCACATTTAAAAGTGTCCCATACAATAAGGGGATCTGCTGTACCAATGTTATGTCTGAAAAAGTCAGTTATAAATTCTTCTGTCCTAGTTCTAAACAAGTTGTCATCCAGTAGGCTTTGATTACATTTCCAATAGCCCACGTGGAAATTCTGTAAGTGATGATCCGACCGTAGTCTGTCCCCTATCAACACTTTTTTAAACTGTTGGTGCCAACTAGAATGACATAAGAAAGTAGTCAAGACGACTAGCTTGATTGAGCCTCCTCCATGTATATATCACTAGGTCAGGATATTAAACCTCCTCCATGTATATCTCACTAGGTCAGGATATTAAACCTCCTCCATGTATATCTCACTAGGTCAGGATATTAAACCTCCTCCATGTATATCTCACTAGGTCAGGATATTAAACCTCCTCCATGTATATCTCACTAGGTCAGGATATTAAACCTCCATGTATATCTCACTAGGTCAGGATATTAAACCTCCTCCATGTATATCTCACTAGGGCAGGATATTAAACCTCCTCCATGTAAATCTCACTAGGGCAGGATATTAAACCTCCTCCACGTAAATCTCACTAGGTCAGGATATTAAACCTCCTCCATGTATATCTCACTAGGGCAGGATATTAAACCTCCTCCATGTAAATCTCACTAGGGCAGGATATAAAACCTCCTCCATGTAAATCTCACTAGGTCAGGATATTAAACCTCCTCCATCTATATCTCACTAGGGCAGGATATTAAACCTCCTCCATGTATATCTCACTAGGGCAGGATATTAAACCTCCTCCATGTAAATCTCACTAGGGCAGGATATAAAACCTCCTCCATGTATATCTCACTAGGGCAGGATATTAAACCTCCTCCATGTATATCTCACTAGGTCAGGATATTAAACCTCCTCCATGTATATCTCACTAGGGCAGGATATTAAACCTCCTCCATGTAAATCTCACTAGGTCAGGATATAAAACCTCCTCCATGTATATCTCACTAGGGCAGGATATTAAACCTCCTCCACGTAAATCTCACTAGGGCAGGATATTAAACCTCCTCCATGTATATCTCACTAGGGCAGGATATTAAACCTCCTCCATGTAAATCTCACTAGGGCAGGATATTAAACCTCCTCCATGTAAATCTCACTAGGGCAGGATATTAAACCTCCTCCATGTAAATCTCACTAGGTCAGGATATTAAACCTCCTCCACGTAAATCTCACTAGGGCAGGATATTAAACCTCCTCCATGTAAATCTCACTAGGTCAGGATATTAAACCTCCTCCATGTATATCTCACTAGGGCAGGATATTAAACCTCCTCCATGTAAATCTCACTAGGGCAGGATATAAAACCTCCTCCATGTATATCTCACTAGGGCAGGATATTAAACCTCCTCCACGTAAATCTCACTAGGGCAGGGTATTTAAGCCTCCATATATCCACAAAATTCCAATATATACATGACATTCATGATTTCCTTAAGTGCATGAGGGTGATAGTTTGTAGTGTGATTTCCTTTACGGTCCATAGAGGTATTTAAAACCATATTATAATCTCACACCATAATACCATAGTGTGTTGCTTGTAGGATTGATCAATTATTACATGCATTTTCAAAGAAGTGTGGATCATAATTTTTTGGACCGTATAGATTAATGAGCCAGATGTGTTTATTGTCCAATAACATATTTAAAATAATCCATCTACCTTGAGGATCTGTTTGGACAATTTGCAAATTTGGATGAAAAATACAGTTAATTAATATCATCACCTCTTTTGAATTTCTTTGCCCATGGGAGAAATATATTCCCCCCCCCCTGACCTTTTCCACAACACTTCATCTAAAATTATTGAAGGAGTTAGATATAAACAATAGATATTATATTCCTTCTCTTTTAGCCAGGTAAATACTGATCGTGTCACGCCCTGACCATAGAGAGCCCTCGGGGTTCTCTATGGTGTTGTAGGTCAGGGCCTGACTAGGGGGTGTTCTAGTCAATTTATTTCTATGTTTGGGATTGAGTATGGTTCCCAATTAGAGGCAGCTGATTATCATTGTCTCCAGTTGTCTCTAATTCCGGCACAGCCAGAAGAAGACTGGCCAACCCTCTTAGCCTGGTTCCTCTCTAGGTTTCTTCCTAGGTTTTGGCCTTTCTAGGGAGTTTTTCCTAGCCACCGTGCTTCTACACCTGCATTGCTTGCTGTTTGGGGTTTTAAGCTTGGTTTCTGTACAGCACTTTGAGATATCAGCTGATGTACGAAGGGCTATATAAATAAATACATTTGATTTGATTTGAATTGGGGATCCTCCTTAAGGTGTCCTTGTTCCCACCTGCTTGATATTGTTTGTGTATGCGCTTGTTGCACTACGTTACTCTACGTTTTGTTGTTTATTGTTTTTGTTGAGAAGTTTCACTTTTAATAAAGATGTGGAACTCCGATCCCACTGCGCCATGGTCCGTCCATTATAGCAAACGTGACAGATCGTCTTTTCATATTATCTGCTAAGCCATTCAATTATAACTGCCTGTACTTATTTCACCATTTACCATAATAAGATACAAGTTTCAAATCTATTTGTCATAATTTATGTTTGTAAACTCACTGTTACAGAGTACCATAGAGATTGAGGGTCCATGTAGCTGTACCATGATATTTGCATTGTTACTCAGTAAACCTTGTTCCCCACTATTCAACTCACTAGAGCCCCTCCCCATCCCGATTTGGGTTGTCATCCCAGTGACCGACAGACCACACCCGACCCCCCCGGATCCCCATGCCCCCCGGAGAGACCGGGACCCATCCTTCGAAAAGAGCACACCGTGCCACCCACAGAACAGAAGCAGATCAACCGTCAAAAGTATCTTCATCTCCATCACCTCGATTTGTATTATATATAGTATATACAGTACAAGTCAAAAGTTTGGACACATCTACTTAAACAAGGGTTTTTCCAGCCGCACCAATGTGTCGGAGGAAACACTGTCCGGAGTCAGCTTTCAGGCACCCGGCCCGCCACAAGGAGTCGCTAGAGCGCGTTGGGACAAGGACATTCCGGCCGGCCAAACCCTCCCCTAACACGGACAACGCTGGGCCAAACCCTCCCCTAACCCGGACGACGCTGGGCCAAACCCTCCCCTAACCCGGACGATGCTGGGCCAAACCCTCCCCTAACACGGACGACGCTGGGCCAAACCCTCCCTAACCCGGACGACCCTGGGCTAAACCCTCCCCTAACCCGGACGACGCTGGGCCAAACCCTCCCCTAACCCGGACGACGCTGGGCCAAACCCTCCCCTAACCCGGACGACGCTGGGCCTATTGTGCGCCACCTCATGGGTCTCCCGATCACGGCCGGCTGTGACACATCCTGGGATCGAAAACGGGTCTGTAGTGACACCTCAAGCGCTGCGACGCAGTGCCTTTGTCCCCAACACCTGGTGCACCTGTGTAATGATCATGCTGTTTAATCAGCTTCTTTATATGCCACACGTGTCAGGTGGATGGATTATCCTGGCAAAGGAGAAATGCTCACAAACAGGGATGTAAACACATTTGTGCCCAGTTTGAGAGACACTTCTGGGATGTTTTACACACTGGGTTTATATTTCTGTTCAGTACTATGATCACTACATCTGATGGATCTGGATCCTGCGTTAGAGCTGAAAACACACCCTGTATTAATGTGTAAAACAGTATTCTCCTACACAGCAACAGTCGTTTCAGTTAGAGTTGAGTTACCATACTGACTACTGAAGTGAAAGCTGTACTGACTACTGTACTGACTGCTGTACTGACTACTGTACTGACTACTGTAGTGACTGCTGTACTGACTGCTGTACTGACTACTGTACTGACTACTGTACTGACTACTGTACTGACTGCTGTACTGACTACTGTACTGACTACTGTACTGACTGCTGTACTGACTACTGAAGTGAAAGCTGTACTGACTACTGTACTGACTGCTGTACTGACTACTGTACTGACTACTGTAGTGACAGCTGTACTGACTACTGTACTGACTACTGAAGTGACAGCTGTACTGACTGCTGTACTGACTACTGTACTGACTACTGTAGTGACAGCTGTACTGACTGCTGTACTGACTACTGTAGTGACTGCTGTAGTGACTACTGTAGTGACAGCTGTACTGACTGCTGTACTGACTACTGTACTGACTACTGTAGTGACAGCTGTAGTGACTACTGTAGTGACATCTGTACTGACTACTGTAGTGACTGTTCTGTACCGACTACTGTATTGACCACTGTACTGACTACTGTATAGACTACTGTACTGACCCACTGTACTGACTACTGTATTGACCACTGTACTAACTACTGTATTGACTACTGTATTGACTACTGTACTGACAACTGTACTGACTACTGTATTGACTACTGTACTGACCGCTGTAGTAACTACTATAGTGACTGCTGTACTGACTACTGTAGTGACTGCTGTAGTGACTACTGTACTGACTACTGTAGTGACAGCTGTACTGACTACTGTAGGGAACAAGCAGTGAAAATGACAGTTGTGTTTTCAGAAAGTCAGATCTTCAGACACAAACAAAGCCGAAGCATAACTACGGTTTTTAAATTGCTATGTGTGTAACCATGTGATCACAAGGTAGCATAAGTTTATGCAGCTATAAAAGCTGTAATTATGAATTGTGGTTTCATAAATCCCGCAGTCCCCAGAGCGAGGTCTTTCTGAGAGATTAAATACCTTTCTGTTCATTTGCTGCCTTTGATTCTGCTGCTGTGGGGAGATACGCTTTTCTAAATAACGGGGTTGGAGAGAGAGACAGTGGAGCATAACAAGGGAAATGAATTGGGTTTTTTGGAATATACCAGTAGCACAGCGTTGCCAATCGCCAAGGAGACCCGCTGATGGATCCAAGAGATTTCATCACAGATCTGTTTCGCCTTTATTTGATTTAGTTCAATTACAGAACAGGTTTTTTATTGATTTGGTTAAATATACTGCAGGCTTTTATTGATTTGGTTAAATATACTGCAGGCTTTTATTGATTTGGTTAAATATACTGCAGGCTTTTATTGATTTGGTTAAATATACTGCAGGCTTTTATTGATTTGGTTAAATATACTGCAGGCTTTTATTGATTTGGTTAAATATACTGCAGGCTTTTATTGATTTGGTTAAATATACTTTGATTTGGTTAAATATACTGCAGGCTTTTATTGATTTGGTTAAATATACTGCAGGCTTTTATTGATTTGGTTAAATATACTGCAGGCTTTTATTGATTTGGTTAAATATACTGCAGGCTTTTATTGATTTGGTTAAATATACTGCAGGCTTTTATTGATTTGGTTAAATATACTGCAGGCTTTTATTGATTTGGTTAAATATACTGCAGGCTTTTATTGATTTGGTTAAATATACTGCAGGCTTTTATTGATTTGGTTAAATATACTGCAGGCTTTTATTGATTTGGTTAAATATACTGCAGGAGTGTGAGTGTGTGTGTGTGTGTGTGTGTGTGTGTGTGTGTGTGTGTGTGTGTGTGTGTGTGTGTGTTCGCTTTTATTGATTTGGTTAAATATACTGCAGGCTTTTATTGATTTGGTTAAATATACTGCAGGCTTTTATTGATTTGGTTAAATATACTGCAGGCTTTTATTGATTTGGTTAAATATACTGCAGGCTTTTATTGATTTGGTTAAATATACTGCAGGCTTTTATTGATTTGGTTAAATATACTGCAGGCTTTTGATCTGTGTTATGTGTCTATGGTAGACTGAGGGGAAGTGTGAGGTGTGTGTGTGTTCGCTGGCCTGCCGAGGGGAAGGATGATGTCACTGCTTGCTGTGTGTGTGTGTGTGTGTGTGTGTGTGTGTGTGTGTGTGTGTGTGTGTGTGTGTGTGTGTGTGTGTGTGTGTGTGTGTGTGTGTGTGTGTGTGAGTGTGAGTGTGTGTGTGTGTGTGTGATTGTGTGAGAGTGTGTGTTCGCTGGCCTGCTGAGGGGAAGGATGGTTTCGCTGCTCACTGTGTGTGTGTGTGTGGGGGTGTGGAGGTGTGTGTGTGTGTGTGTGTGTGTGTGTGTGTGTGTGTGTGTGTGTGTGTGTGTGTGTGTGTGTGTGTGTGTGTGTGTGTGGGTCAATGTGTGTGTGTGTGTGTGTGTGTGTGTGTGTGTGTGTGTGTGTGTGTGTGTGTGTGTGTGTGTGTGTGTGTTGAGGCATGTATGTAGGTAGGGGTTATAACGAGGCTGGCCTGCTGAGAGAAGACTGACGTTGCTGCTCGCTGGGCTGAAGGGAAGTGACTGAATACAGTAGGTGGAGACCAGGAAATGCCTCCTGCTAAGCAAGAAAATATTTGCATTTTAAATATATAAATATAAATAAATAAAACATTTAAAAAAATACAACACAATAAAATAACAATAACGAGGCAGGGTCAATGTGTGGGGGTAGTGGAGGTAATTGAGGCATGTATGTAGGTAGGGGTAATATAACGAGGCTATATACAGGGTCAATGTGTTGAGGTAGTGGAGGTAATTGAGGCATGTATGTAGGTAGGGGTAATATAACGAGGCTATATACAGGGTCAATGTGTTGAGGTAGTGGAGGTAATTGAGGCATGTATGTAGGTAGGGGTAATATAACGAGGCTATATACAGGGTCAATGTGTGGGGGTAGTGGAGGTAATTGAGGCATGTATGTAGGTAGGGGTAATATAACGAGGCTATATACAGGGTCAATGTGTTGAGGTAGTGGAGGTAATTGAGGCATGTATGTAGGTCGGGGTAAAGTGACATAGATGATAAACAGAGAGTAGCAGCAGCAGACAAAAGGGGGTCAATGCAAATAGTCCGGGTCGTCATTTGGGTAACTTTTCAGAAGTCTTATTGCTTAGGGGTAGAAGCTGTTAACGGAGCCTTTTGGATCTAGACCTGCCGCTCCGGGTACCGCTTGCTGTGCGGTAGTAGAGAGAACAGTCTATGACTTGGGTGGCTGGAGTCTTTGGACAATATTTAGGGCATTCCTCTGACACCGCCTGGTATAAAGGTCCTGGATGGCAAGAAGCTTGGCCCCAGTGATGTACTGGGCCGTATGCACTACCCTCTGTAGTGCCTTGCAGTCGGATGCTGAGCAGTTGCCATACCAAGCATCGATGCAACCAGGATGCTCTCAATGGTGCTACCTGAGGGGTAATAGGTGTTTTGGTTCTTCTGTCCTGGTGTGTTTGGACCATGATGATTTGTTTTATAATTTTTTATAATTGAATATTAAAACATACAATCTACTTGCAGTGAAGCCGCTCAACATTTACATTACATTCAGTCATCTAACAGACTCCTACCCAGAAGCAACCACAGTCAACGCCCTGCCCAAGGGCATGTCGACAGATCTCCCACAGGGTCAACAACGGGAACCCGAACCAGTGAACTATCAGCCATCGGCCCAAGCACCCAACCACCAGGCCCTCCAAGACCCCCTGAGAAAAATAAAATCATAATAAAATACAATTACATTCCTGCCTCGCCCCCCCAAGACCCCCTCAGTGTCATTTAAACATACTTTTTGTTTTGTTTTATTTTGCTTTATGTTTGACTTTTATCTTTGACCGTCATTCTATCCCCTGCCCAGAAACTCCACTCCCACTTGTCTCCAATTGCACATTCCAACCCTCAGCTTCCCTCAGCCCATCCCACCTATCTCTGCTGAACCTGAGACCAGAAACAGGCTACCTGAGGGCAATACCAAAACAAATTGTCTATTGATGTTGTGTCCTCACGTTGTTTTACAGCTAAAGTCAGAAGTTTACATACACTTAGGTTGGAGTCATTAAAACAGTTTTTCAACCACACCACGCATTTCTTGTTAACAAACTATAGTTTTGGCAAGTCGGTTAGGACATCTACTTTGTGCATGACACAAGTACTTTTTCCAACAATTGTTTACAGACAGATTATTTCACTTATAATTCACCTTATCACAATAGAGTGGGTAAGAAGTTTACATACACTAAGTTGACTGCGCCTTAAAATAGCTTGAAAAATTCCAGAAAATGATGTAATGGCTGAAATAAAAGCTGAAATAAATCATTCTCTCTGCGATTATTATGACATTTCAGATTCTTAAAATAAAGTGGTGATCCTAACTGACCTAAAACAGGGGATTTTTACTGGGATTAAATGTCAGGAACTGTGAAAAACGGAGTTTAAATGTACTTGGCTTAGGTGTGTAAACTTCAGACTTCAACCGTACAGTGAGGGAAAAAAGTATTTGATCCCCTGCTGATTTTGTACATTTGCCCACTGACAAAGAAATGATCAGTCTTTAATGTTAATGGTAGGTTTATTTGAACAGTGAGAGACAGGAAAACAACAAAAAAATCCAGAAAACCGCATGTCAAAAATGTTATAAATTGATTTGCATTTTAATGAGGGAAATATGTATTTGACCCCCTCTCAATCAGAAAGATTTCTGGCTCCCAGGTGTGTTTTATATGGGTAACAAACTGAGATTAGGAGCACGCTCTTAAAGGGAGTTCTCCTAATCTCAGTTTGTTACCTGTATAAAAGACACCTGTCCACAGAAGCAATCAATCAATCAGATTCCAAACTCTCCATCATGGCCAAGACCAAAGAGCTCTCCAAGGATGTCAGGGACAAGATTGTAGACCTACACAAGGCTAGAATGGGCTACAAACCATCGCCAAGCAGCTTGGTGAGAAGGTGACAACAGTTGGTGCGATTATTCACAAATGGAAGAAACACAAAAGAACTGTCAACCTCCCTCGGCCTGGGGCTCCATGCAAGATCTCACCTCGTGGAGTTGCAATGATCATGAGAATGATGAGGAATCAGCACAGAACTACACGGGATGATCTTGTCAATGATCTCAAGGCAGCTGGGACCATAGTCACCAAGAAAACAATTGGTAACACACTACGCCGTGAAGGACTGAAATCCTGCAGCGCCCGCAAGGTCCCACTGCTCAAGAAAGCACATATACATGCCCGTCTGAAGTTTGCCAATGAACATCTGAATGATTCAGAGGACAACTGGGTGAAAGTGTTGTGGTCAGATGAGACCAAAATGGAGCTCTTTGGCATCAACTCAACTCGCCGTGTTTGGAGGAGGAGGAATGCTGCCTATGACCCCAAGAACACCATCCCCACCGTCAAACATGGAGGTGGAAACATTATGCTTTGGGGGTGTTTTTCTGCTAAGGGGACAGGACAACTTCACCGCATCAAAGGGACGATGGACAGAGCCATGTACCGTCAAATCTTGGGTGAGAACCTCCTTCCCTCAGCCAGGGCATTGAAAATGGGTCGTGGCTGGGTATTCCAGCATGACAATGACCCAAAACACATGGCCAAGGAAACAAAGGAGTGGCTCAAGAAGAAGCACATTAAGGTCCTGGAGTGGCCTAGCCAGTCTCCAGACCTTAATCCCATAGAAAATCTGTGGAGGGAGCTGAAGGTTCGAGTTGCCAAACGTCAGCCTCGAAACCTTAATGACATGGAGAAGATCTGCAAAGAGGAGTGGGACAAAATCCCTCCTGAGATGTGTGCAAACCTGGTGGCCAACTACAAGAAACGTCTGACCTCTGTGATTATTTTTATTTATTTTTATTTTACCTTTATTTAACCAGGTAGGCAAGTTTCGAACAAGTTCTCATTTACAATTGCGACCTGGCCAAGATAAAGCAAAGCAGTTAGACAGATACAACGACACAGAGTTACACATGGAGTAAAACAAACATACAGTCAATAATACAGTATAAACAAGTCTATATACAATGTGAGCAAATGAGGTGAGATAAGGGAGGTAAAGGCAAAAAAGGCCATGGGGCAAAGTAAATACAATATAGCAAGGGAAACACTGGAATGGTTTTTGCAATGGAAGAATGTGCAAAGTAGAAATAAAAATAATGGGGTGCAAAGGAGCAAAATAAATAAATTAATTAAAATTAAATACAGTTGGGAAAGAGGTAGTTGTTTGGGCTAAATTATAGGTGGGCTATGTACAGGTGCAGTAATCTGTGAGCTGCTCTGACAGTTGGTGCTTAAAGCTAGTGAGGGAGAAAGTGTTTCCAGTTTCAGAGATTTTTGTAGTTTTCTAAACTAATCGTTCCAGTCATTGGCAGCAGAGAACTGGAAGGATAGGCGGCCAAAGAAAGAATTGGTTTTGGGGGTGACTAGAGAGATATACCTGCTGGAGCGTGTGCTACAGGTGGGAGATGCTATGGTGACCAGCGAGCTGAGATAAGGGGGGACTTTACCTAGCAGGGTCTTGTAGATGACATGGAGCCAGTGGGTTTGGCGACGATTGCCAACAAGGGTTTTGCCACCAAGTACTAAGTCATGTTTTGCAGAGGGGTCAAATACTTATTTCAATTTATAACATTTTTTGACTGATTTTTTTGTTGTTTTCCACCTCTCATTGTTCAAATAAACCTACCATTAAAATGATAGACTGATCATTTCTTTGTCAGTGGGCAAATGTACAAAATCAGCAGGGGATCAAAGTTTTTTTCACTCACTGTATATATATTTGACACAATACCATACATATTTCATATTTCTTATTTTGAGGTCCTAGTTTTACCCTACAGGGGCCTGAAACTCACTGTGAACCAAAACCACGTGCGTCATTATCATATTTTGCAGCATGCTCTGTCGCAGGTAGATTTTTTGGAATCGTTTGTTTTAATATCTATGATTGATTACACAAATATAAATTACATACATTTTCTAAACTAATTCAATATGTTATTTGGACTTATTGCACCCAGTACTGAAATGGTTGTTCTAGTTTAGATGCTTTAGGTCAGGGATGGGCAACTCCAGTCCTTGGGGGGGCGGAGAGGTGTCCTCTCTCCCCCTCCTCTGTCCCCTCTCCCCCCTCCTCTGTCCTCTGTCCTCTCTCCCCCTCCTCTGTCCTCTCTCCCCTCCTCTGTCCCTCTCCCCTCCTCTGTCCCATCTCCCTCTCCTCTGTCCCCTCTCCCCCTCCTCTGTCCCCTCTCCCCCTCCTCTGTCCCCTCTCCCCCTCCTCTGTCCTCTCTCCCCCCCTCCTCTGTCCCGTCTCCCCTCTCCTCTGTCCCTCCTCTGTACCCTCTCCCTCCTCCTCTGTCCTCTCTCCCCCTCATCTGTCCCTCTCCCCCCTCCTCTGTCCTCTCTCCCCCCCTCCTCTGTCCCCTCTCCCCCTCCTCTGTCCCCTCTCCCCCTCCTCTGTCCTCTGTCCCATCTCTCTGTCCTCTGTCCCATCTCTCTGTCCTCTGTCCCATCTCCCTCTCCTCTGTCCCCTCTCCCCCTCCTCTGTCCCCTCTCCCCCTCCTCTGTCCCCTCTCCCCCTCCTCTGTCCTCTCTCCCCCTCCTCTGTCCTCTCTCCCCTCCTCTGTCCCATCTCTCCCCTCCTCTGTCCCTCTCCCCCTCCTCTGTCCCATCTCTCCCCTCCTCTGTACCCTCTCCCTCCTCCTCTGTCCTCTCTCCTCCCTCCCCCCTGTGTCCCTCTCCCTCCTCCTCTGTCCTCTCTCCCCCTCCTCTGTCCCCTCTCCCTCCTCCTCTGTCCTCTCTCCCCCTCCTCTGTCCTCTCTCCCCCTCCTCTGTCCCCTCTCCCCCTCCTCTGTCCCTCTCCCCCTCCTCTGTCCCCTCTCCCGCCTCCTCTGTCTCTTCTCCCCCTCCTCTGTCCTCTGTCCTCTCTCCCCCATTGGTTGTTTAGCAACAAAAACGATGCATGTGCAACCATGGGGCAAAAAAAAGATGAGGTTTGCAATGTTGATTTAAACATAAATACATTTGCACAATGTTGTCTCTCAAATACATCGTTGCTGTTGTTGGTTAGCTAGCTATCAATTTTTTTGCCATATTAGCATTGACATAAAATTTGGTAGCGCCTTAATTGGGGAGGACGGGCTCGTGGTAATGACTGGAGTGGAATTTTGGAATGGCATCAAACACATAAAACACATGGTTTCCATTGTAGTTGTTAAAGAGAAACCCTGCATCACTGTGACAAGAGTGACTGGAGCGGACTTCGCTCTGTTCCAGACATTATTATGAGCCGTCCTCCCTTCAGCTGCCTGGTATCAATATCCAGTCGTAACACCAAGCACTCAAAAGCACTGGGGATGTTTTCATTGAAGGCAGTTTAATCCAACACCACCAGATGGCAGAATTCTTCTTGTATTGAAACCACAACACCGAACTGCACACAGTAACCTACCACTGCAACGTACACAGTAGGAAGCCTAACATCCCTAACCCTAACATCCCCAACCTCCCCAGCCTAACATCCCTAACCCTAACATCCCCAACCTCCCCAGCCTAACATCCCTAACCCTAACATCCCCAACCTCCCCAGCCTAACATCCCTAACCCTAACATCCCCAACCTCCCCAGCCTAACATCCCTAACCCTAACATCCCCAACCTCCCCAGCCTAATTATCCCTAACCCTAACATCCCCAACCTCCCCAAACATCCCTAACCCTAACATCCCCAACCTCCCCAGCCAACATCCCTAACCCTAACATCCCCAACCTCCCCAGCCTAACATCCCTAACCCTAACATCCCCAACCTCCCCAGCCTAACATCCCTAACCCTAACATCTCCAACCTCCCCAGCCTAACATCCCTAACCCTAACATCCCCAACATCCCCAGCCTAACATCCCTAACCCTAACATCTCCAACCTCCCCAGCCTAACATCCCTAACCCTAACCCCAACCTCCCCAGCCTAACATCCCTAACCCTAACATCTCCCCTCCCCAGCCAACATCCCTAACCCTAACATCCCCAACCTCCCCAGCCTAACATCCCTAACCCTAACATCTCCAACCTCCCCAGCCTAACATCCCTAACCCTAACATCCCCAACCTCCCCAGCCTAACATCCCTAACCTAACATCCCCAACCTCCCCAGCCAACATCCCTAACCCTAACATCCCCATCTATACCAACCAACCATGCCACAACCAGTACAGAGCCTACCCTGCTGCACAGCCATAGACCTAGTTAGTTTACCACAACACCAACTCACACACAGGACATGGCCTACTGCAACACACATATGTAGGTCGCATCTGAAAATACATAGACTACTGCAACACCACAGAGATTAATGTCTGTCTGGTGCACCAGTCAGTCACAGATATCAACATCTTTCCATTGCAGTGTTTCAACCAGAACAGTGACTCAGTGTTCCAGGTCATATCATATAATATAGTGCTGCTTTCTGACAGTGTTCCAGGTCATATCATATAATATAGTGCTGCTTTATGTCTCAGTGTTCCAGGTCATATCATATAATATAGTGCTGCTTTCTGATAGTGTTCCAGGTCATATCATATAATATAGTAATGCTTTCTGACAGTGTTCCAGGTCATATCATATAATATAGTGCTGCTTTCTGACAGTGTTCCAGGTCTTATCATATAATATAGTGCTGCTTTCTGACAGTGTTCCAGGTCTTATCATATATAGTGTTGCTTTATGTCTCAGTGTTCCAGGTCATATCATATAATATAGTGCTGCTTCTGACAGTGTTCCAGGTCATATCATATAATATAGTGCTGCTTTATGTCTCAGTGTTCCAGGTCATATCATATAATATAGTGTTGCTTTCTGACAGTGTTCCAGGTCATATCATATAATATAGTGCTGCTTTCTGACAGTGTTCCAGGTCATATCATATAATATAGTGCTGCTTTCTGACAGTGTTCCAGGTCATACCATAATTTACAGTTGAAGTCAGATGTTTACATACACCTAAGCCAAATACATTTAAACTCAGTTTTTTCACAATTCCTGACATTTAATCCAAGTAAAAATAGCCTGTCTTAGGTCAGTTAGGATCACCACTTTATTTTAAGAATGTGAAATGTCAGAATAATAGTAGAGAGAATTATTTATTTAAGCTTTTATTTCTTTCATTGCGTTCCCGGTGTGTCAGAAGTTTACATACACTCAATTAGTATTTGGTAGCATTACCTTAAAATTGCTTAAACTTGGGTCAAATGTTTCAGGAGCCTTCCACAAGCTTCCCCTTGAATTTTGGCCCATTCCTCCTGACAGAGCTGCTGTAACTGAGTCAGGTTTGTAGGCCTCCTTACTCGCACACACTTCTTCAGTTCTGCCCACAAATTTTCTATATCATTGAGGTCAGGGCTTTGTGATGGCCACTCCAATACCTTGACTTTGTTGTCCTTATTTTGTCACAACTTTGGAAGTATGCTTGGGGTCATTGTCCACTTGGAAGACTAATTTGTTACCAAGCTTTAACTTCCAGACTGATGTCTTGAGATGTTGCTTCAATATATCCACATCATTTTCTTCCCTCATGATGCCATCTATTTTGTGAAGTGCACCAGTCCCTCCTGCAGCAAAGCACCCCACAACATGATGCTGCCACCCCCGTGCTTCACGGTGTGGGGATGGTGTTCTTCGGCTTGCAACTTCCCCCTTTTTCCTCCAAACATAAGAATGGTCATTATGGACAAACAGTTCTATTTTTGTTTCATCAGACCAGAGGACATTTCTCCAAAAAGTCCACATCACTAAATACTTGATACGGTCCCCACACAACCACACGGTCGTGATGAGGGCATGATACTGCCTCTTCCCCCTCTGGGGGCTGAAAAGATGTGGGCCTCAAAAAGTTATACGGCTTCGCATCTTCCACTCTGGCTCTACTCACCACTGCTGTTGAAGTCAAACTGGTTTCGAAGGTAAGTGCATGCCAGACAATTGAAGGCTTTATCCACAGGTTTCACACTTCTTGTTGATTGGTTTCTCCCATTTCGGGGGTGCTTTTATATTTGATCAGAAATGCTCATGTTTATGGAAATTATGCCTTTGATTTAAATAACGTGTGAGGTATTAACCATTGTAATGTAAAGTGTGCAATAGTATTTCAGTTAAAGTGTATCACTGTTCATTAAATAATTGACCTGTTTAAAAGGTATGAATGGCTCATGCCAGGTTATGGTCTTTTCTTAAGATGCCAGTTCTCCCCATTCTGTAAGAACTGCACTAGAGCTAAGATGATATCACATTGACAAGAGAGTCAAGTGACCGCTCTAACAATAGAAATACATGTCCTCAAAGATGGATGGTAGGCGGGAGGAGGCGAGATCAGGTGGGACTATTCTAGCCATTGAGAAGGCAGATACGTGTGTGAACAACAGGCCATAGAGTTAGATAGAAGACTCATAATTGTTTTCTTCTTCATTGGCCGATTGCTCCCAACTCATAGGAATCCCCGCCCAGTTGACGACTTTTTAAACGGTGGAAACTCTGGAGGCAACGGTCATGCTGAAAATTGGTTATGTTCATGATGAGTCCTCTATCTATCTCTATGAAAACTGGCAAAACGCCGATATAAAGTCGTTTTTTCAAAATTACCGAAATGCCATGTGGTGCGCTTATATCAGTGCATTCCTAACAACCTAACGATGATTAAACTTATATTCCATCAAATAAACCTCGTGGCAAATTAGTTGTTTCCATTCAATTGGTGACATATTTTAAATTATTCTAAAATATGCACATTTTTCACCAAACTGACTTGTTGCCGATCAAGTTCCTGATGACAAAATGCACACAACTTTTTCACATAAATTGTCATGTACCGAATACAAATCTAATGTTCAATGTGTTTCCATGGCATTTTCAACTCTATCGATAGTTGTCACAAAAGCTGTTGGGTTAAAAAGCTAAATGTTCCTACTCTAGTCTCGCAGATACAGTGCGGGTCAGCGAGTCTACATGATGATATTATTATGGAGAAGAGCGAGAATATGTGTATTTGTCTAACGGCAGTCAAGCATCCGTCCCACCATGTCGATGGTTTAGTTATATAGGAGCCCCCTCTTGTATTGGCACGTATGTTCTAGCACCATGACTTACAGCGCAAATCAAGCATACATGGGGACATTATTATGGACAAAAGAGCAAGATCATTTGTATTTGTCACCAGAATAAGACCCTCCATATTTATTGGAAAGGTCATCACCTTGCACTTTCACCACCCTGTGAAGTTGATCATAATGTGTTTCACCTGTAGCCTAATAAACTGCTGCGGAGTCCTAGCGGGAGGAACACAGATCATGTCATCGGAAGACTCAAAGTTTACTTCTATATCATGGTTATTATATCACATTTTGCTCATAAAAAGCGGTTCCACCACGATGTTTTGCATACTTAATTTTACGGATACTTAAAGATCCCACCATGTGGAAAGAAAAAATTGTACGGAAACGTCCTGTTTCCGTTCCAGGTGTTGTGATTTTGTTGTTGTTCACGGTATGACTTTACCTACCAGATTATACTATGGGAGTTTGTATTGATGATCAGACTTTACCTACCAGATTATACTATGGGAGTTTGTATTGATGATCAGACTTTACCTGCATAAAAAGTGTGGATGGAAATGTGGTTAGAGACCTCCATAGAACAAGTCGGGGGAAGATTTTGGGCGCAGTAAAACCTCTTGCTTTGCCTCTCTGGCTAGACTAGAGTTGGGATGGTGTTAAAGAGCTCTACCAGATTATACTATGGGAGTTTGTATTGATGATCTGTCAATTAACCTACTAGGTTTGCCTTTTTTACCCGCGTCAGGTTAATATGCCCACTATTTTGGCCAAATAACTTTTTTTTAAACAGTGAATTTATGTCTATATTTTGTCAACTATTTTCATATCTGTACATTTTTGTAAATGCTCATCTCTGGATCCATTCTTCCTAACTTGTTTGCACCTGAATCTATAGCAGAGGATCACATTAGTATTGTAGAGGAGTGTAATTACTCTAAATGTACAGTTGTATGAGTCAGTAGTTCTCTGCCGCCCCTAGTGGCCCAGGACACTACTACATGTAGTGGAACACGCAGCCCACACACCATTAGTATTGTATAGGAGTGTAATTACTCTAAATGTACAGTTGTATGAGTCAGTAGTTCTCTGCCGCCCCTAGTGGCCCAGGACACTACTACATGTAGTGGAACACGCAGCCCACACACCATTAGTATTGTATAGGAGTGTAATTACTCTAAATGTACAGTTGTATGAGTCAGTAGTTCTCTGCCGCCCCTAGTGGCCCAGGACACTACTACATGTAGTGGAACACGCAGCCCACACACCATTAGTATTGTATAGGAGTGTAATTACTCTAAATGTACAGTTGTATGAGTCAGTAGTTCTCTGCCGCCCCTAGTGGCCCAGGACACTACTACATGTAGTGGAACACGCAGCCCACACACCATTAGTATTGTATAGGAGTGTAATTACTCTAAATGTACAGTTGTATGAGTCAGTAGTTCTCTGCCGCCCCTAGTGGCCCAGGACACTACTACATGTAGTGGAACACGCAGCCCACACACCATTAGTATTGTATAGGAGTGTAATTACTCTAAATGTACAGTTGTATGAGTCAGTAGTTCTCTGCCGCCCCTAGTGGCCCAGGACACTACTACATGTAGTGGAACACGCAGCCCACACACCATTAGTATTGTATAGGAGTGTAATTACTCTAAATGTACAGTTGTATGAGTCAGTAGTTCTCTGCCGCCCCTAGTGGCCCAGGACACTACTACATGTAGTGGAACACGCAGCCCACACACCATTAGTATTGTATAGGAGTGTAATTACTCTAAATGTACAGTTGTATGAGTCAGTAGTTCTCTGCCGCCCCTAGTGGCCCAGGACACTACTACATGTAGTGGAACACGCAGCCCACACACCATTAGTATTGTATAGGAGTGTAATTACTCTAAATGTACAGTTGTATGAGTCAGTAGTTCTCTGCCGCCCTAGTGGCCCAGGACACTACTACATGTAGTGGAACACGCAGCCCACACACCATTAGTATTGTATAGGAGTGTAATTACTCTAAATGTACAGTTGTATGAGTCAGTAGTTCTCTGCCGCCCCTAGTGGCCCAGGACACTACTACATGTAGTGGAACACGCAGCCCACACACCATTAGTATTGTATAGGAGTGTAATTACTCTAAATGTACAGTTGTATGAGTCAGTAGTTCTCTGCCGCCCCTAGTGGCCCAGGACACTACTACATGTAGTGGAACACGCAGCCCACACACCATTAGTATTGTATAGGAGTGTAATTACTCTAAATGTACAGTTGTATGAGTCAGTAGTTCTCTGCCGCCCCTAGTGGCCCAGGACACTACTACATGTAGTGGAACACGCAGCCCACACACCATTAGTATTGTATAGGAGTGTAATTACTCTAAATGTACAGTTGTATGAGTCAGTAGTTCTCTGCCGCCCCTAGTGGCCCAGGACACTACTACATGTAGTGGAACACGCAGCCCACACACCATTAGTATTGTATAGGAGTGTAATTACTCTAAATGTACAGTTGTATGAGTCAGTAGTTCTCTGCCGCCCCTAGTGGCCCAGGACACTACTACATGTAGTGGAACACGCAGCCCACACACCATTAGTATTGTATAGGAGTGTAATTACTCTAAATGTACAGTTGTATGAGTCAGTAGTTCTCTGCCGCCCCTAGTGGCCCAGGACACTACTACATGTAGTGGAACACGCAGCCCACACACCATTAGTATTGTATAGGAGTGTAATTACTCTAAATGTACAGTTGTATGAGTCAGTAGTTCTCTGCCGCCCCTAGTGGCCCAGGACACTACTACATGTAGTGGAACACGCAGCCCACACACCATTAGTATTGTATAGGAGTGTAATTACTCTAAATGTACAGTTGTATGAGTCAGTAGTTCTCTGCCGCCCCTAGTGGCCCAGGACACTACTACATGTAGTGGAACACGCAGCCCACACACCATTAGTATTGTATAGGAGTGTAATTACTCTAAATGTACAGTTGTATGAGTCAGTAGTTCTCTGCCGCCCCTAGTGGCCCAGGACACTACTACATGTAGTGGAACACGCAGCCCACACACCATTAGTATTGTATAGGAGTGTAATTACTCTAAATGTACAGTTGTATGAGTCAGTAGTTCTCTGCCGCCCCTAGTGGCCCAGGACACTACTACATGTAGTGGAACACGCAGCCCACACACCATTAGTATTGTATAGGAGTGTAATTACTCTAAATGTACAGTTGTATGAGTCAGTAGTTCTCTGCCGCCCCTAGTGGCCCAGGACACTACTACATGTAGTGGAACACGCAGCCCACACACCATTAGTATTGTATAGGAGTGTAATTACTCTAAATGTACAGTTGTATGAGTCAGTAGTTCTCTGCCGCCCCTAGTGGCCCAGGACACTACTACATGTAGTGGAACACGCAGCCCACACACCATTAGTATTGTATAGGAGTGTAATTACTCTAAATGTACAGTTGTATGAGTCAGTAGTTCTCTGCCGCCCCTAGTGGCCCAGGACACTACTACATGTAGTGGAACACGCAGCCCACACACCATTAGTATTGTATAGGAGTGTAATTACTCTAAATGTACAGTTGTATGAGTCAGTAGTTCTCTGCCGCCCCTAGTGGCCCAGGACACTACTACATGTAGTGGAACACGCAGCCCACACACCATTAGTATTGTATAGGAGTGTAATTACTCTAAATGTACAGTTGTATGAGTCAGTAGTTCTCTGCCTCCCTAGTGGCCCAGGACACTACTACATGTAGTGGAACACGCAGCCCACACACCATTAGTATTGTATAGGAGTGTAATTACTCTAAATGTACAGTTGTATGAGTCAGTAGTTCTCTGCCGCCCCTAGTGGCCCAGGACACTACTACATGTAGTGGAACACGCAGCCCACACACCATTAGTATTGTATAGGAGTGTAATTACTCTAAATGTACAGTTGTATGAGTCAGTAGTTCTCTGCCGCCCCTAGTGGCCCAGGACACTACTACATGTAGTGGAACACGCAGCCCACACACCATTAGTATTGTATAGGAGTGTAATTACTCTAAATGTACAGTTGTATGAGTCAGTAGTTCTCTGCCGCCCCTAGTGGCCCAGGACACTACTACATGTAGTGGAACACGCAGCCCACACACCATTAGTATTGTATAGGAGTGTAATTACTCTAAATGTACAGTTGTATGAGTCAGTAGTTCTCTGCCGCCCCTAGTGGCCCAGGACACTACTACATGTAGTGGAACACGCAGCCCACACACCATTAGTATTGTATAGGAGTGTAATTACTCTAAATGTACAGTTGTATGAGTCAGTAGTTCTCTGCCGCCCCTAGTGGCCCAGGACACTACTACATGTAGTGGAACACGCAGCCCACACACCATTAGTATTGTATAGGAGTGTAATTACTCTAAATGTACAGTTGTATGAGTCAGTAGTTCTCTGCCGCCCCTAGTGGCCCAGGACACTACTACATGTAGTGGAACACGCAGCCCACACACCATTAGTATTGTATAGGAGTGTAATTACTCTAAATGTACAGTTGTATGAGTCAGTAGTTCTCTGCCGCCCCTAGTGGCCCAGGACACTACTACATGTAGTGGAACACGCAGCCCACACACCATTAGTATTGTATAGGAGTGTAATTACTCTAAATGTACAGTTGTATGAGTCAGTAGTTCTCTGCCGCCCCTAGTGGCCCAGGACACTACTACATGTAGTGGAACACGCAGCCCACACACCATTAGTATTGTATAGGAGTGTAATTACTCTAAATGTACAGTTGTATGAGTCAGTAGTTCTCTGCCGCCCCTAGTGGCCCAGGACACTACTACATGTAGTGGAACACGCAGCCCACACACCATTAGTATTGTATAGGAGTGTAATTACTCTAAATGTACAGTTGTATGAGTCAGTAGTTCTCTGCCGCCCCTAGTGGCCCAGGACACTACTACATGTAGTGGAACACGCAGCCCACACACCATTAGTATTGTATAGGAGTGTAATTACTCTAAATGTACAGTTGTATGAGTCAGTAGTTCTCTGCCGCCCCTAGTGGCCCAGGACACTACTACATGTAGTGGAACACGCAGCCCACACACCATTAGTATTGTATAGGAGTGTAATTACTCTAAATGTACAGTTGTATGAGTCAGTAGTTCTCTGCCGCCCCTAGTGGCCCAGGACACTACTACATGTAGTGGAACACGCAGCCCACACACCATTAGTATTGTATAGGAGTGTAATTACTCTAAATGTACAGTTGTATGAGTCAGTAGTTCTCTGCCGCCCCTAGTGGCCCAGGACACTACTACATGTAGTGGAACACGCAGCCCACACACCATTAGTATTGTATAGGAGTGTAATTACTCTAAATGTACAGTTGTATGAGTCAGTAGTTCTCTGCCGCCCCTAGTGGCCCAGGACACTACTACATGTAGTGGAACACGCAGCCCACACACCATTAGTATTGTATAGGAGTGTAATTACTCTAAATGTACAGTTGTATGAGTCAGTAGTTCTCTGCCGCCCCTAGTGGCCCAGGACACTACTACATGTAGTGGAACACGCAGCCCACACACCATTAGTATTGTATAGGAGTGTAATTACTCTAAATGTACAGTTGTATGAGTCAGTAGTTCTCTGCCGCCCCTAGTGGCCCAGGACACTACTACATGTAGTGGAACACGCAGCCCACACACCATTAGTATTGTATAGGAGTGTAATTACTCTAAATGTACAGTTGTATGAGTCAGTAGTTCTCTGCCGCCCCTAGTGGCCCAGGACACTACTACATGTAGTGGAACACGCAGCCCACACACCATTAGTATTGTATAGGAGTGTAATTACTCTAAATGTACAGTTGTATGAGTCAGTAGTTCTCTGCCGCCCCTAGTGGCCCAGGACACTACTACATGTAGTGGAACACGCAGCCCACACACCATTAGTATTGTATAGGAGTGTAATTACTCTAAATGTACAGTTGTATGAGTCAGTAGTTCTCTGCCGCCCCTAGTGGCCCAGGACACTACTACATGTAGTGGAACACGCAGCCCACACACCATTAGTATTGTATAGGAGTGTAATTACTCTAAATGTACAGTTGTATGAGTCAGTAGTTCTCTGCCGCCCCTAGTGGCCCAGGACACTACTACATGTAGTGGAACACGCAGCCCACACACCATTAGTATTGTATAGGAGTGTAATTACTCTAAATGTACAGTTGTATGAGTCAGTAGTTCTCTGCCGCCCCTAGTGGCCCAGGACACTACTACATGTAGTGGAACACGCAGCCCACACACCATTAGTATTGTATAGGAGTGTAATTACTCTAAATGTACAGTTGTATGAGTCAGTAGTTCTCTGCCGCCCCTAGTGGCCCAGGACACTACTACATGTAGTGGAACACGCAGCCCACACACCATTAGTATTGTATAGGAGTGTAATTACTCTAAATGTACAGTTGTATGAGTCAGTAGTTCTCTGCCGCCCCTAGTGGCCCAGGACACTACTACATGTAGTGGAACACGCAGCCCACACACCATTAGTATTGTATAGGAGTGTAATTACTCTAAATGTACAGTTGTATGAGTCAGTAGTTCTCTGCCGCCCCTAGTGGCCCAGGACACTACTACATGTAGTGGAACACGCAGCCCACACACCATTAGTATTGTATAGGAGTGTAATTACTCTAAATGTACAGTTGTATGAGTCAGTAGTTCTCTGCCGCCCCTAGTGGCCCAGGACACTACTACATGTAGTGGAACACGCAGCCCACACACCATTAGTATTGTATAGGAGTGTAATTACTCTAAATGTACAGTTGTATGAGTCAGTAGTTCTCTGCCGCCCCTAGTGGCCCAGGACACTACTACATGTAGTGGAACACGCAGCCCACACACCATTAGTATTGTATAGGAGTGTAATTACTCTAAATGTACAGTTGTATGAGTCAGTAGTTCTCTGCCGCCCCTAGTGGCCCAGGACACTACTACATGTAGTGGAACACGCAGCCCACACACCATTAGTATTGTATAGGAGTGTAATTACTCTAAATGTACAGTTGTATGAGTCAGTAGTTCTCTGCCGCCCCTAGTGGCCCAGGACACTACTACATGTAGTGGAACACGCAGCCCACACACCATTAGTATTGTATAGGAGTGTAATTACTCTAAATGTACAGTTGTATGAGTCAGTAGTTCTCTGCCGCCCCTAGTGGCCCAGGACACTACTACATGTAGTGGAACACGCAGCCCACACACCATTAGTATTGTATAGGAGTGTAATTACTCTAAATGTACAGTTGTATGAGTCAGTAGTTCTCTGCCGCCCCTAGTGGCCCAGGACACTACTACATGTAGTGGAACACGCAGCCCACACACCATTAGTATTGTATAGGAGTGTAATTACTCTAAATGTACAGTTGTATGAGTCAGTAGTTCTCTGCCGCCCCTAGTGGCCCAGGACACTACTACATGTAGTGGAACACGCAGCCCACACACCATTAGTATTGTATAGGAGTGTAATTACTCTAAATGTACAGTTGTATGAGTCAGTAGTTCTCTGCCGCCCCTAGTGGCCCAGGACACTACTACATGTAGTGGAACACGCAGCCCACACACCATTAGTATTGTATAGGAGTGTAATTACTCTAAATGTACAGTTGTATGAGTCAGTAGTTCTCTGCCGCCCCTAGTGGCCCAGGACACTACTACATGTAGTGGAACACGCAGCCCACACACCATTAGTATTGTATAGGAGTGTAATTACTCTAAATGTACAGTTGTATGAGTCAGTAGTTCTCTGCCGCCCCTAGTGGCCCAGGACACTACTACATGTAGTGGAACACGCAGCCCACACACCATTAGTATTGTATAGGAGTGTAATTACTCTAAATGTACAGTTGTATGAGTCAGTAGTTCTCTGCCGCCCCTAGTGGCCCAGGACACTACTACATGTAGTGGAACACGCAGCCCACACACCATTAGTATTGTATAGGAGTGTAATTACTCTAAATGTACAGTTGTATGAGTCAGTAGTTCTCTGCCGCCCCTAGTGGCCCAGGACACTACTACATGTAGTGGAACACGCAGCCCACACACCATTAGTATTGTATAGGAGTGTAATTACTCTAAATGTACAGTTGTATGAGTCAGTAGTTCTCTGCCGCCCCTAGTGGCCCAGGACACTACTACATGTAGTGGAACACGCAGCCCACACACCATTAGTATTGTATAGGAGTGTAATTACTCTAAATGTACAGTTGTATGAGTCAGTAGTTCTCTGCCGCCCCTAGTGGCCCAGGACACTACTACATGTAGTGGAACACGCAGCCCACACACCATTAGTATTGTATAGGAGTGTAATTACTCTAAATGTACAGTTGTATGAGTCAGTAGTTCTCTGCCGCCCCTAGTGGCCCAGGACACTACTACATGTAGTGGAACACGCAGCCCACACACCATTAGTATTGTATAGGAGTGTAATTACTCTAAATGTACAGTTGTATGAGTCAGTAGTTCTCTGCCGCCCCTAGTGGCCCAGGACACTACTACATGTAGTGGAACACGCAGCCCACACACCATTAGTATTGTATAGGAGTGTAATTACTCTAAATGTACAGTTGTATGAGTCAGTAGTTCTCTGCCTCCCCTAGTGGCCCAGGACACTACTACATGTAGTGGAACACGCAGCAGCCACACACCATTAGTATTGTATAGGAGTGTAATTACTCTAAATGTACAGTTGTATGAGTCAGTAGTTCTCTGCCGCCCCTAGTGGCCCAGGACACTACTACATGTAGTGGAACACGCAGCCCACACACCATTAGTATTGTATAGGAGTGTAATTACTCTAAATGTACAGTTGTATGAGTCAGTAGTTCTCTGCCGCCCCTAGTGGCCCAGGACACTACTACATGTAGTGGAACACGCAGCCCACACACCATTAGTATTGTATAGGAGTGTAATTACTCTAAATGTACAGTTGTATGAGTCAGTAGTTCTCTGCCGCCCCTAGTGGCCCAGGACACTACTACATGTAGTGGAACACGCAGCCCACACACCATTAGTATTGTATAGGAGTGTAATTACTCTAAATGTACAGTTGTATGAGTCAGTAGTTCTCTGCCGCCCAGTAGTGGCCCAGGACACTACTACATGTAGTGGAACACGCAGCCCACACACCATTAGTATTGTATAGGAGTAGTACAGTTGTATGAGTCAGTAGAGTGTAATTACTCTAAATGTACAGTTGTATGAGTCAGTAGTTCTCTGCCGCCCCTAGTGGCCCAGGACACTACTACATGTAGTGGAACACGCAGCCCACACACCATTAGTATTGTATAGGAGTGTAATTACTCTAAATGTACAGTTGTATGAGTCAGTAGTTCTCTGCCGCCCCTAGTGGCCCAGGACACTACTACATGTAGTGGAACACGCAGCCCACACACCATTAGTATTGTATAGGAGTGTAATTACTCTAAATGTACAGTTGTATGAGTCAGTAGTTCTCTGCCGCCCCTAGTGGCCCAGGACACTACTACATGTAGTGGAACACGCAGCCCACACACCATTAGTATTGTATAGGAGTGTAATTACTCTAAATGTACAGTTGTATGAGTCAGTAGTTCTCTGCCGCCCCTAGTGGCCCAGGACACTACTACATGTAGTGGAACACGCAGCCCACACACCATTAGTATTGTATAGGAGTGTAATTACTCTAAATGTACAGTTGTATGAGTCAGTAGTTCTCTGCCGCCCCTAGTGGCCCAGGACACTACTACATGTAGTGGAACACGCAGCCCACACACCATTAGTATTGTATAGGAGTGTAATTACTCTAAATGTACAGTTGTATGAGTCAGTAGTTCTCTGCCGCCCCTAGTGGCCCAGGACACTACTACATGTAGTGGAACACGCAGCCCACACACCATTAGTATTGTATAGGAGTGTAATTACTCTAAATGTACAGTTGTATGAGTCAGTAGTTCTCTGCCGCCCCTAGTGGCCCAGGACACTACTACATGTAGTGGAACACGCAGCCCACACACCATTAGTATTGTATAGGAGTGTAATTACTCTAAATGTACAGTTGTATGAGTCAGTAGTTCTCTGCCGCCCCTAGTGGCCCAGGACACTACTACATGTAGTGGAACACGCAGCCCACACACCATTAGTATTGTATAGGAGTGTAATTACTCTAAATGTACAGTTGTATGAGTCAGTAGTTCTCTGCCGCCCCTAGTGGCCCAGGACACTACTACATGTAGTGGAACACGCAGCCCACACACCATTAGTATTGTATAGGAGTGTAATTACTCTAAATGTACAGTTGTATGAGTCAGTAGTTCTCTGCCGCCCTAGTGGCCCAGGACACTACTACATGTAGTGGAACACGCAGCCCACACACCATTAGTATTGTATAGGAGTGTAATTACTCTAAATGTACAGTTGTATGAGTCAGTAGTTCTCTGCCGCCCCTAGTGGCCCAGGACACTACTACATGTAGTGGAACACGCAGCCCACACACCATTAGTATTGTATAGGAGTGTAATTACTCTAAATGTACAGTTGTATGAGTCAGTAGTTCTCTGCCGCCCTAGTGGCCCAGGACACTACTACATGTAGTGGAACACGCAGCCCACACACCATTAGTATTGTATAGGAGTGTAATTACTCTAAATGTACAGTTGTATGAGTCAGTAGTTCTCTGCCGCCCCTAGTGGCCCAGGACACTACTACATGTAGTGGAACACGCAGCCCACACACCATTAGTATTGTATAGGAGTGTAATTACTCTAAATGTACAGTTGTATGAGTCAGTAGTTCTCTGCCGCCCCTAGTGGCCCAGGACACTACTACATGTAGTGGAACACGCAGCCCACACACCATTAGTATTGTATAGGAGTGTAATTACTCTAAATGTACAGTTGTATGAGTCAGTAGTTCTCTGCCGCCCCTAGTGGCCCAGGACACTACTACATGTAGTGGAACACGCAGCCCACACACCATTAGTATTGTATAGGAGTGTAATTACTCTAAATGTACAGTTGTATGAGTCAGTAGTTCTCTGCCGCCCCTAGTGGCCCAGGACACTACTACATGTAGTGGAACACGCAGCCCACACACCATTAGTATTGTATAGGAGTGTAATTACTCTAAATGTACAGTTGTATGAGTCAGTAGTTCTCTGCCGCCCCTAGTGGCCCAGGACACTACTACATGTAGTGGAACACGCAGCCCACACACCATTAGTATTGTATAGGAGTGTAATTACTCTAAATGTACAGTTGTATGAGTCAGTAGTTCTCTGCCGCCCCTAGTGGCCCAGGACACTACTACATGTAGTGGAACACGCAGCCCACACACCATTAGTATTGTATAGGAGTGTAATTACTCTAAATGTACAGTTGTATGAGTCAGTAGTTCTCTGCCGCCCCTAGTGGCCCAGGACACTACTACATGTAGTGGAACACGCAGCCCACACACCATTAGTATTGTATAGGAGTGTAATTACTCTAAATGTACAGTTGTATGAGTCAGTAGTTCTCTGCCGCCCCTAGTGGCCCAGGACACTACTACATGTAGTGGAACACGCAGCCCACACACCATTAGTATTGTATAGGAGTGTAATTACTCTAAATGTACAGTTGTATGAGTCAGTAGTTCTCTGCCGCCCCTAGTGGCCCAGGACACTACTACATGTAGTGGAACACGCAGCCCACACACCATTAGTATTGTATAGGAGTGTAATTACTCTAAATGTACAGTTGTATGAGTCAGTAGTTCTCTGCCGCCCCTAGTGGCCCAGGACACTACTACATGTAGTGGAACACGCAGCCCACACACCATTAGTATTGTATAGGAGTGTAATTACTCTAAATGTACAGTTGTATGAGTCAGTAGTTCTCTGCCGCCCCTAGTGGCCCAGGACACTACTACATGTAGTGGAACACGCAGCCCACACACCATTAGTATTGTATAGGAGTGTAATTACTCTAAATGTACAGTTGTATGAGTCAGTAGTTCTCTGCCGCCCCTAGTGGCCCAGGACACTACTACATGTAGTGGAACACGCAGCCCACACACCATTAGTATTGTATAGGAGTGTAATTACTCTAAATGTACAGTTGTATGAGTCAGTAGTTCTCTGCCGCCCCTAGTGGCCCAGGACACTACTACATGTAGTGGAACACGCAGCCCACACACCATTAGTATTGTATAGGAGTGTAATTACTCTAAATGTACAGTTGTATGAGTCAGTAGTTCTCTGCCGCCCCTAGTGGCCCAGGACACTACTACATGTAGTGGAACACGCAGCCCACACACCATTAGTATTGTATAGGAGTGTAATTACTCTAAATGTACAGTTGTATGAGTCAGTAGTTCTCTGCCGCCCCTAGTGGCCCAGGACACTACTACATGTAGTGGAACACGCAGCCCACACACCATTAGTATTGTATAGGAGTGTAATTACTCTAAATGTACAGTTGTATGAGTCAGTAGTTCTCTGCCGCCCCTAGTGGCCCAGGACACTACTACATGTAGTGGAACACGCAGCCCACACACCATTAGTATTGTATAGGAGTGTAATTACTCTAAATGTACAGTTGTATGAGTCAGTAGTTCTCTGCCGCCCCTAGTGGCCCAGGACACTACTACATGTAGTGGAACACGCAGCCCACACACCATTAGTATTGTATAGGAGTGTAATTACTCTAAATGTACAGTTGTATGAGTCAGTAGTTCTCTGCCGCCCCTAGTGGCCCAGGACACTACTACATGTAGTGGAACACGCAGCCCACACACCATTAGTATTGTATAGGAGTGTAATTACTCTAAATGTACAGTTGTATGAGTCAGTAGTTCTCTGCCGCCCCTAGTGGCCCAGGACACTACTACATGTAGTGGAACACGCAGCCCACACACCATTAGTATTGTATAGGAGTGTAATTACTCTAAATGTACAGTTGTATGAGTCAGTAGTTCTCTGCCGCCCCTAGTGGCCCAGGACACTACTACATGTAGTGGAACACGCAGCCCACACACCATTAGTATTGTATAGGAGTGTAATTACTCTAAATGTACAGTTGTATGAGTCAGTAGTTCTCTGCCGCCCCTAGTGGCCCAGGACACTACTACATGTAGTGGAACACGCAGCCCACACACCATTAGTATTGTATAGGAGTGTAATTACTCTAAATGTACAGTTGTATGAGTCAGTAGTTCTCTGCCGCCCCTAGTGGCCCAGGACACTACTACATGTAGTGGAACACGCAGCCCACACACCATTAGTATTGTATAGGAGTGTAATTACTCTAAATGTACAGTTGTATGAGTCAGTAGTTCTCTGCCGCCCTAGTGGCCCAGGACACTACTACATGTAGTGGAACACGCAGCCCACACACCATTAGTATTGTATAGGAGTGTAATTACTCTAAATGTACAGTTGTATGAGTCAGTAGTTCTCTGCCGCCCCTAGTGGCCCAGGACACTACTACATGTAGTGGAACACGCAGCCCACACACCATTAGTATTGTATAGGAGTGTAATTACTCTAAATGTACAGTTGTATGAGTCAGTAGTTCTCTGCCGCCCCTAGTGGCCCAGGACACTACTACATGTAGTGGAACACGCAGCCCACACACCATTAGTATTGTATAGGAGTGTAATTACTCTAAATGTACAGTTGTATGAGTCAGTAGTTCTCTGCCGCCCCTAGTGGCCCAGGACACTACTACATGTAGTGGAACACGCAGCCCACACACCATTAGTATTGTATAGGAGTGTAATTACTCTAAATGTACAGTTGTATGAGTCAGTAGTTCTCTGCCGCCCCTAGTGGCCCAGGACACTACTACATGTAGTGGAACACGCAGCCCACACACCATTAGTATTGTATAGGAGTGTAATTACTCTAAATGTACAGTTGTATGAGTCAGTAGTTCTCTGCCGCCCCTAGTGGCCCAGGACACTACTACATGTAGTGGAACACGCAGCCCACACACCATTAGTATTGTATAGGAGTGTAATTACTCTAAATGTACAGTTGTATGAGTCAGTAGTTCTCTGCCTCCCCTAGTGGCCCAGGACACTACTACATGTAGTGGAACACGCAGCCCACACACCATTAGTATTGTATAGGAGTGTAATTACTCTAAATGTACAGTTGTATGAGTCAGTAGTTCTCTGCCGCCCCTAGTGGCCCAGGACACTACTACATGTAGTGGAACACGCAGCCCACACACCATTAGTATTGTATAGGAGTGTAATTACTCTAAATGTACAGTTGTATGAGTCAGTAGTTCTCTGCCGCCCCTAGTGGCCCAGGACACTACTACATGTAGTGGAACACGCAGCCCACACACCATTAGTATTGTATAGGAGTGTAATTACTCTAAATGTACAGTTGTATGAGTCAGTAGTTCTCTGCCGCCCCTAGTGGCCCAGGACACTACTACATGTAGTGGAACACGCAGCCCACACACCATTAGTATTGTATAGGAGTGTAATTACTCTAAATGTACAGTTGTATGAGTCAGTAGTTCTCTGCCGCCCCTAGTGGCCCAGGACACTACTACATGTAGTGGAACACGCAGCCCACACACCATTAGTATTGTATAGGAGTGTAATTACTCTAAATGTACAGTTGTATGAGTCAGTAGTTCTCTGCCGCCCCTAGTGGCCCAGGACACTACTACATGTAGTGGAACACGCAGCCCACACACCATTAGTATTGTATAGGAGTGTAATTACTCTAAATGTACAGTTGTATGAGTCAGTAGTTCTCTGCCGCCCCTAGTGGCCCAGGACACTACTACATGTAGTGGAACACGCAGCCCACACACCATTAGTATTGTATAGGAGTGTAATTACTCTAAATGTACAGTTGTATGAGTCAGTAGTTCTCTGCCGCCCCTAGTGGCCCAGGACACTACTACATGTAGTGGAACACGCAGCCCACACACCATTAGTATTGTATAGGAGTGTAATTACTCTAAATGTACAGTTGTA
The DNA here is from genome assembly GCF_018296145.1 of Oncorhynchus tshawytscha. Taxonomy (NCBI): domain Eukaryota; kingdom Metazoa; phylum Chordata; class Actinopteri; order Salmoniformes; family Salmonidae; genus Oncorhynchus; species Oncorhynchus tshawytscha. The sequence continues at coordinate 1,402,665 of NC_056440.1, read as the reverse complement.
TGAGTCAGTAGTTCTCTGCCGCCCCTAGTGGCCCAGGACACTACTACATGTAGTGGAACACGCAGCCCACACACCATTAGTATTGTATAGGAGTGTAATTACTCTAAATGTACAGTTGTATGAGTCAGTAGTTCTCTGCCGCCCCTAGTGGCCCAGGACACTACTACATGTAGTGGAACACGCAGCCCACACACCATTAGTATTGTATAGGAGTGTAATTACTCTAAATGTACAGTTGTATGAGTCAGTAGTTCTCTGCCGCCCCTAGTGGCCCAGGACACTACTACATGTAGTGGAACACGCAGCCCACACACCATTAGTATTGTATAGGAGTGTAATTACTCTAAATGTACAGTTGTATGAGTCAGTAGTTCTCTGCCTCCCCTAGTGGCCCAGGACACTACTACATGTAGTGGAACACGCAGCCCACACACCATTAGTATTGTATAGGAGTGTAATTACTCTAAATGTACAGTTGTATGAGTCAGTAGTTCTCTGCCGCCCCTAGTGGCCCAGGACACTACTACATGTAGTGGAACACGCAGCCCACACACCATTAGTATTGTATAGGAGTGTAATTACTCTAAATGTACAGTTGTATGAGTCAGTAGTTCTCTGCCTCCCCTAGTGGCCCAGGACACTACTACATGTAGTGGAACACGCAGCCCACACACCATTAGTATTGTATAGGAGTGTAATTACTCTAAATGTACAGTTGTATGAGTCAGTAGTTCTCTGCCGCCCCTAGTGGCCCAGGACACTACTACATGTAGTGGAACACGCAGCCCACACACCATTAGTATTGTATAGGAGTGTAATTACTCTAAATGTACAGTTGTATGAGTCAGTAGTTCTCTGCCGCCCCTAGTGGCCCAGGACACTACTACATGTAGTGGAACACGCAGCCCACACACCATTAGTATTGTATAGGAGTGTAATTACTCTAAATGTACAGTTGTATGAGTCAGTAGTTCTCTGCCTCCCTAGTGGCCCAGGACACTACTACATGTAGTGGAACACGCAGCCCACACACCATTAGTATTGTATAGGAGTGTAATTACTCTAAATGTACAGTTGTATGAGTCAGTAGTTCTCTGCCTCCCCTAGTGGCCCAGGACACTACTACATGTAGTGGAACACGCAGCCCACACACCATTAGTATTGTATAGGAGTGTAATTACTCTAAATGTACAGTTGTATGAGTCAGTAGTTCTCTGCCGCCCCTAGTGGCCCAGGACACTACTACATGTAGTGGAACACGCAGCCCACACACCATTAGTATTGTATAGGAGTGTAATTACTCTAAATGTACAGTTGTATGAGTCAGTAGTTCTCTGCCGCCCCTAGTGGCCCAGGACACTACTACATGTAGTGGAACACGCAGCCCACACACCATTAGTATTGTATTGTAGAGTCAGTGTAATTACTCTAAATGTACAGTTGTATGAGTCAGTAGTTCTCTGCCGCCCCTAGTGGCCCAGGACACTACTACATGTGTGGAACACCCCAGTATTGTACACTACTAGTTGTATGAGTCATGTTCTCTGCCGCCCCTAGTGGCCCAGGACACTACTACATGTAGTGGAACACCCCACACACCATTAGTATTGTATAGGAGTGTAATTACTCTAAATGTACAGTTGTATGAGTCAGTAGTTCTCTGCCGCCCCTAGTGGCCCAGGACACTACTACATGTAGTGGAACACGCAGCCCACACACCATTAGTATTGTATAGGAGTGTAATTACTCTAAATGTACAGTTGTATGAGTCAGTAGTTCTCTGCCGCCCCTAGTGGCCCAGGACACTACTACATGTAGTGGAACACGCAGCCCACACACCATTAGTATTGTATAGGAGTGTAATTACTCTAAATGTACAGTTGTATGAGTCAGTAGTTCTCTGCCGCCCCTAGTGGCCCAGGACACTACTACATGTAGTGGAACACGCAGCCCACACACCATTAGTATTGTATAGGAGTGTAATTACTCTAAATGTACAGTTGTATGAGTCAGTAGTTCTCTGCCGCCCCTAGTGGCCCAGGACACTACTACATGTAGTGGAACACGCAGCCCACACACCATTAGTATTGTATAGGAGTGTAATTACTCTAAATGTACAGTTGTATGAGTCAGTAGTTCTCTGCCGCCCCTAGTGGCCCAGGACACTACTACATGTAGTGGAACACGCAGCCCACACACCATTAGTATTGTATAGGAGTGTAATTACTCTAAATGTACAGTTGTATGAGTCAGTAGTTCTCTGCCGCCCCTAGTGGCCCAGGACACTACTACATGTAGTGGAACACGCAGCCCACACACCATTAGTATTGTATAGGAGTGTAATTACTCTAAATGTACAGTTGTATGAGTCAGTAGTTCTCTGCCGCCCCTAGTGGCCCAGGACACTACTACATGTAGTGGAACACGCAGCCCACACACCATTAGTATTGTATAGGAGTGTAATTACTCTAAATGTACAGTTGTATGAGTCAGTAGTTCTCTGCCTCCCCTAGTGGCCCAGGACACTACTACATGTAGTGGAACACGCAGCCCACACACCATTAGTATTGTATAGGAGTGTAATTACTCTAAATGTACAGTTGTATGAGTCAGTAGTTCTCTGCCGCCCCTAGTGGCCCAGGACACTACTACATGTAGTGGAACACGCAGCCCACACACCATTAGTATTGTATAGGAGTGTAATTACTCTAAATGTACAGTTGTATGAGTCAGTAGTTCTCTGCCGCCCTAGTGGCCCAGGACACTACTACATGTAGTGGAACACGCAGCCCACACACCATTAGTATTGTATAGGAGTGTAATTACTCTAAATGTACAGTTGTATGAGTCAGTAGTTCTCTGCCGCCCCTAGTGGCCCAGGACACTACTACATGTAGTGGAACACGCAGCCCACACACCATTAGTATTGTATAGGAGTGTAATTACTCTAAATGTACAGTTGTATGAGTCAGTAGTTCTCTGCCGCCCCTAGTGGCCCAGGACACTACTACATGTAGTGGAACACGCAGCCCACACACCATTAGTATTGTATAGGAGTGTAATTACTCTAAATGTACAGTTGTATGAGTCAGTAGTTCTCTGCCGCCCCTAGTGGCCCAGGACACTACTACATGTAGTGGAACACGCAGCCCACACACCATTAGTATTGTATAGGAGTGTAATTACTCTAAATGTACAGTTGTATGAGTCAGTAGTTCTCTGCCGCCCCTAGTGGCCCAGGACACTACTACATGTAGTGGAACACGCAGCCCACACACCATTAGTATTGTATAGGAGTGTAATTACTCTAAATGTACAGTTGTATGAGTCAGTAGTTCTCTGCCGCCCCTAGTGGCCCAGGACACTACTACATGTAGTGGAACACGCAGCCCACACACCATTAGTATTGTATAGGAGTGTAATTACTCTAAATGTACAGTTGTATGAGTCAGTAGTTCTCTGCCGCCCCTAGTGGCCCAGGACACTACTACATGTAGTGGAACACGCAGCCCACACACCATTAGTATTGTATAGGAGTGTAATTACTCTAAATGTACAGTTGTATGAGTCAGTAGTTCTCTGCCGCCCCTAGTGGCCCAGGACACTACTACATGTAGTGGAACACGCAGCCCACACACCATTAGTATTGTATAGGAGTGTAATTACTCTAAATGTACAGTTGTATGAGTCAGTAGTTCTCTGCCGCCCCTAGTGGCCCAGGACACTACTACATGTAGTGGAACACGCAGCCCACACACCATTAGTATTGTATAGGAGTGTAATTACTCTAAATGTACAGTTGTATGAGTCAGTAGTTCTCTGCCGCCCCTAGTGGCCCAGGACACCCACACACCATTAGTATTGTATAGGAGTGTAATTACTACATGTAGTGGAACACTACAGCCCACACACCATTAGTATTGTATAGGAGTGTAATTACTCTAAATGTACAGTTGTATGAGTCAGTAGTTCTCTGCCTCCCTAGTGGCCCAGGACACTACTACATGTAGTGGAACACGCAGCCCACACACCATTAGTATTGTATAGGAGTGTAATTACTCTAAATGTACAGTTGTATGAGTCAGTAGTTCTCTGCCGCCCCTAGTGGCCCAGGACACTACTACATGTAGTGGAACACGCAGCCCACACACCATTAGTATTGTATAGGAGTGTAATTACTCTAAATGTACAGTTGTATGAGTCAGTAGTTCTCTGCCGCCCCTAGTGGCCCAGGACACTACTACATGTAGTGGAACACGCAGCCCACACACCATTAGTAGCCAGCTACATTGTTACAATCCTTCCTTCCATTTCCTGCAACATTCCGTTTTTATGTTCTCTGAAAGGAAACGTTACTTTGTTTCAGCGTCTCGGATAATATATTAGCCTGTCTTCTATATTGACTGCTGGGATACGGTAAGACGCTTTATTCTATTATCGATACGTTTACATTTTCCAAGGAATGTGAGCAGCTTATTCGGGGGCTACTATCCAAATTATTGGGTGATAAGAAGGGCCAAAATCTATTTGATTTGATTACCAATTAAGCTATATGAAATAAAGCAGCTGTATTTGTTTACTAGGGCGTTTTGTCCGCTATTAAAACGGCTAAACACCTGCTCTGGGGTTGAACATGACGATTTAACTTTACAAGAATAATATAGTCGCATTTCTTTCACTGGCAGCGAGCTACTCCCGAACACAGCAGTCGTTTCCTTGGCTACTCCAAGCCTTCCACTCGGCTTTCTGTGCTTCACCTGTAGCCGAAGACTGTCGACTGCTCCATTTTCTTATTTCTGGCACATTACTACTGAAAGGTAAACCTGCTTCGTGGAAAGCTAGAGAGCGAAAAGCGAGACCAGGGAGTGAAAGTCGTGACGTCTCACAAAGCAAGGTGCAGCTTTTTCCCCAAGTCAACCCTTTCTTTGTTGAAGAATGTGTTCATGCCAACTCGGTGTACCATTGAACCGTTACACAACAATATGTACACTAACCATCTTGCATTTTAACCTCCTAGAATTAAAGGAGCCGATATGAAGAGGGTCCGTGGCCAGGTACGGCTGGATCGGTTCACCGGGACACGGATGGGAGGCTGCTGAAAGAAGGCTGCGGTGATGTGCATGCTGCTGTTTTGGAATCCTCGGCTTGGGAGCAAGAACCGCCTGACAACATGACTGGGTTCAACCAGCAGAATGTTGAGGAATACTATGAGATGGGAGATGAGCTGGGGAGGTGAGTTTTATGTGCTGTGAATGAACACTACCAACAGTGTCTGAGCCTATACTGTGGTGGTCTGCTGTCCTATGCAACCACAATATCATACTATTACATTTGTGTGTTACATTTTGGAACAGTGACTATGATCAGTTATTATCCAAAGACTGACTGTAAAACCCCTCAAAGGCTCTCTCTGTCAAAAACCTCTTGGTTACGCAAAGCATCATGACTATATTATCTCTGATTGATGGATAGATGTTACAACCAGACGAATATAATACTGAATAAGATTATTGGCTAATGACTTATGACCAGAAAGACAGCAACTTTCCCTTAAATCTCTCACATCATCTCTGAGTAATAAATCCTAATGAAGTTTTAAGCTGATGGCTTGATGTGCTGGCTTGTTATCATGACTCTTGTCAGACAGTGTTCATCATGAAGCAGCGCCCTGATATCAGCCCTACTGTAGTGAGTATTCATCTCACATTTACAGCCTGTCTCTTCACTTTCAACCCATATAGCTCACTGCTCCACTCCGTAAAGCTCACTGCTCCACTCCGTATAGCTCACTGCTCCACTCCGTATAGCTCACTGCTCCACTCTCTATAGCTCACTGCTCCACTCTCTGTAGCTCACTGCTCCACTCTCTATATAGCTCACTGCTCTACTCTATATAGCTCACTGCTCCACTCTATATAGCTCACTGCTCCACTCCATATGGTGTGCATCCAAAATGGCACCATATTCCCTTGTATTGTCCGTAGGGTTCTGGTCATCAGTAGGGTTCAACTTGACCACTACTAATTCCCCAAGGCAGAGACAAGTGGCCGAAACCGTGACCCTACCAGTGTAGCGGGCCAGATGACAATCGCTCAATGACATTTCAAGGAACAGATGTGTCAGTAGTACACTGTTTGGATGCTGGAATGATATTGGGACAAACGGGTGTCACGGCCGTTTGTAGAGTTAACAGACCAAGGTGCAGCGTACGTTGACTTCCACATTTATTAAAAGAAGTGAAACTTTAGCAAAGAAAGACAAAACAATAAACGAACAAATTAACGAGCAATGACTACAACACTAATTCAAAACATAAACGACATCCCATAACCCACAGGCGGAAAAAAATGTTACTTAAGTATGATCCCCAATTAGAGACAATGATAGCCAGCTGCCTCTAATTGAGAATCATACCAAAACCCCAACATAGGAAAAACAACCTAGAACCCCACATAGACAATATAAACTAGACTAACCCAGTCACACCCTTACCGACACCATAGAAAATAAAGGCTCTCTATGGTCAGGACGTGACAGAGGGCAGCCAACAGGAGTGCCTTTCCAAGTGATTGTTTGACAAACACTGGTTGTATTTATGCCACATTTATGCCACATTAAAAGCTAATACATGATCACATTCATGACAAATCTTTACTAGGCCTCCTAGACCCAGTGAGATCATACTACATTAATAGGGGTTCTATATGTAATTCTATGATCAGACCCAGTGAGATCATACTACATTAATAGGGGTTCTATATGTAATTCTGTGATTAGACCCACTGCCGTCATTGATTAGCAAACTTAGCATCTTCTGATGATCTCCAGGAGTCCTTCCCTGAGGTCTGGTTATCTGCTATGTTCTAGCGGTTTGACCTGCCTTGGCAATTCCTTACACGCTGAGAGGCTTTTGATCCACCCCCCCTCTCTCTCCTCCTGATATCTCCCCCTGTCTCCCTACCCCCTCTCCTTACCCCCTCTCCCTACCCCCTTTCCCTACCCCCCTCTCCCTACCCCTTTCCCTACCCCCCTCTCCCTACTCCTGATCTTTCCCCCTGTCTCCCTATCCCCCTTCCTTACCCCCCTCTCCCTACTCCTGATCTTTCCCCCTGTCTCCCTATCCCCCCTCTCCTTACCCCCTCTCCCTACTCCTGATCTTTCCCCCTGTCTCCCTATCCCCCCTCTCCTTACCCCCCTCTCCCTACTCCTGATCTTTCCCCCTGTCTCCCTATCCCCCTCTCTCCTTACCCCCCTCCCTACTCCTGATCTTTCCCCCTGTCTCCCTACCCCCCACCTCCCTAACCCCCCCCACCCCCTACCCCCCTCTCCCTACTCCTGATCTTTCCCCCTGTCTCCCTACCCCCCTCTCCTTACCCCCCACCTCCCTAACCCCCTCTCCCTACTCCTGATCTTTCCCCCTTCTCCCTATCCACCCCTCTCCTTACCCCCCACCTCCCTATCCCCCTCTCCCCTCTCCCTACTCCCCTACCTCCCTAACCCCCTCTCCCTACTCCTGATCTTTCCCCCTGTCTCCCTAACCACCCCTCTCCTTACCCCCCACCTCCCTATCCCCCTCTCCCCTCTCCCCTCTCCCTACCCCCCACCTCCCTAACCCCCTCTCCCTACTCCTGATCTTTCCCCCTGTCTCCCTACCTCCTGATCTCCTCCCTGTCTGAATCCAGCACCCAAGTGTCCGTGGTTGGAATGAGGCCCGTTTGGAGAGTGGAGTCAGTGTTTGGTGCTAGAGTAGCCATGCATGTCAAGACCAGCCACCTCACTGGAATGAATTAGTTAACTTGGCTATCTATCTTATTTAACCATAAACATTGTGCCGGAGGTTCTATACATTATAGTTGTTGCTCCTCAACGTTTCCACTTCACAATAGCAGCACTTACAGTTGACCGGGGGCAGCTCTTACAGGGTTGGAAAGGTGGCATCCAAAGACGTTGCCATGTTGGAAGTCACTGGCTTTACTGAAGAGCTCATTCTACTGCCAATGTTTGTCTATGGAGATTACGTGGCTGTGTGCTCGGTTTTATACACCTGTCAGCAACTTGTGCGGCTGAAATAGCCGAATCCACTAACTTGAAGGGGTGTTCACATACTTTTTTGTGTGTGTGTGTGTGTATATATATAGTGTACTTCTAGTGGCTGATGGTTTCATCTCAGATACAGTCCTTAACAGAGACATTCTGTAACAGATCGGAGCTGAAGTTTGGTGCCAAATGATTTACAACTTGTGTTGACAAAACCAACATGCAAAGTAGATGATTATTATTTTAACAACCTAAGAAGTATAGGTGAGCAACAACTGCTCAGTGGTAGGCCACACAAACTCACAGGACGGGACTGCAGAGTGCTGTAGCGCCTAAAAATCATCTGTCCTCGGTTGCAACACTCACTACCGAGTTCCAAACTGCCTCTGGATGCAACGACAGCACAATAACTGTTCGTCGGGAGCTTCATGAAATGGGTTTCCATGGCCGAGCAGCTGCAAGCCTAAGATCACCATGCGCAATGGCAAGCGTCGGCTGGAGTGGTAAAGCTCACCGCCATTGGACTCTGGAGCAGTGGAAACACGTTCTTTTGGAGTGATGAATCACGCTTCACCATCTGGCAGTCCGACGGACGAATCTGTGTTTGGCGGATGCAAGGAGAACTCTACCTGCCCCAATGCATATTGGCAATTGTAAAGTTTGGTGGAGGAGGAATAATGGTTTGAGCTACAGTAGGCCCCTTAGTTCCAGTGAAGGGCAATCTTAAAGCTACAGCATACAATGACATTCTAGATGATTCTGTGCTTCCAACTTTTTGGCAACAGTTTGGGGAAGGCCCTTTCCTGTTTCTGCATGACAATGTCCCTGTGCACAAAGGGAGGTTCATACAGAAATGGTTTGTCGAGATCGGTGTGGAAGAACTTGACTGGCCTGCATAGAACCCTGACCTCAACCCTATCGAACACCTTTGGGATGAATTGGAACGCCGATTGCGAGCTAGCCATAATTGCCCAACATCAGTGCCCAACCTCACTAATACTCTTGTGGCTGATTGGAAGCAGGACACCGCAGAAATGTTCCAACATCCAGTGGAAAGCCTTCCCAGAAGAGTGGAGGCTGTTATAGCAGCAATGCTCCAACATCTAGTGGAAAGCCTTCCCAGAACAGTGGAGGCTGTTATAGCAGCAATGCTCCAACATCTAGTGGAAAGCCTTCCCAGAAGAGTGGAGGCTGTTATAGCAGCAATGTTCCAACATCTAGTGGAAAGCCTTCCCAGAAGAGTGATGGCTGTTATAGCAGCAAAAGGGGGACCAACTCCATATTAATGCCCATGATTTTGGAATGAGATGTTCGACAAGCAGGTGTCCACATACTTTTGGTCATGAAGTGTATCTCTGCTGTCTGTACTGATAAAAAGTTGTTGATCCTCTAGATATCCGCAAGGCTGCTAAAACACGGACTGACTGGCTAAGGCCTTGGCTACTGACTGATCAGAGGGTTTCAAGGTACTTGGTTGATTCTGAGTCTAGGGAGTTCACATCCTCCTGCTCTGGGGCTGCAACTCAATAATTGCTCTTTCCTAAAGTGTGCACTTGTTCACTTCACTAATCTTGAAAGGAAATGACGGTTATAAATCAGAAATATGGAGGAAACTCCCATTTGCCTCAACCAATCCAGTGCTTTTAGATTTGTGGGATGTAGTGAACAAGTGCCCACTTCAGGAAAGAGATTATTGGAACGCAGCCTATGCCTGATAAGAACGGTTGTGTAGGCGGGGCCAGATCTTTTGTACGGCCCCTTTAGTGGTGTTGAAGCGTTTACTAGCCCCGCGGTGGTGGCGTGCTGTGTGCTGCTTGGGTTGAACAGACACACACACACAGCCTGAATAGACCCTCAGATGTCAGTCCCCATCAGCCCATTGAAGGATGGTGCTGCAGTCTAATGGGCTCATGACCAATTCTGCTATTTACTGTTTTTATTTACACTGATCTTGTTTTGTACATTTCCTATGACCTGAAAACAGCTTCTGGACATCTGAACAGATATCACTGAACTCCATTTGGATGAAGATTTCTACTTCAATGAGTCGACCTCTGTTGTTGAAGTGGTCAGATGACGCGGATGCTAAGCTACAGGACTGTTTTGCTAGCATAGACTGGAACATGTTCCGGGATTCATTAAATGGCACCAGCTGCTGCTCCTCGCTGTTTATTATCTAAGTATAGTCACTTTAAATAGAGTTAAGGGCTTGTAAGTAAGCATTTCACTGTAAGTTCTACGATTTTTAAGTCAACTGTAACTGGGCCTCTTGGGAACATTCAATGTCATCTTGGTAAGCAACTCCAGTATAGATTTGGCCTTGTGTTTTAGGCTATCCTGCTGAAATTCTCCCAGTGTCTGTTGGAAAGCCTTTTCCTGTGCTTAACTTTATTCTGTTTCTTTTTATTCTTAACTCCGTAGTCCTTGCTGATGACAAGCATACCCATAACATGATGCAGCCACCACCATGCTTGAAAATACTGAGTGATGTGTTCTGTTGGATTTGCCCCATAACACCTTTTATTCAGGACATTCAAGTTAATTTCTCACAATTATTTTTGTAGTTTTACTTTAAGGCCTTATTGTGAACAGGATGCATGTTTTGGAATAGGTTTGATTATTTACAGGTTTCCTTCTTACCACTCTGTCATTTAGGTAGTATTGTGGAGTAACTACAATGCTGTTGATCCAACCTCAGTTTTTTCCTATCACAGCCATTAAACTGATGTAAAGTCAACATTGGCCTCATGGTGAAATCCCTGAGTGGTTTCCTTCCCCTCTGGCAAATGAGTTGTATTTGCCGGATACACCTGTATCTTTGTAGTGACTGGGTGTATTGATACACCATCCAACGTGTAATTAATAACTTCACCATGCTCAAAGGGATATTCAGTGTTTTTTCCCCCCATAAGTGCCTTCGAGGCATTGGAAAACCTCTCTGGTCTTTGGTTGAAGCTGTGTTTGAAATTCACTGCTCGACGTTACAGATATCTGTATACAGAGATGAGGTCATTCACATTATGATCAACACAACATGCTACAATTTTAAACATTTTACTGAGTTACAGTTCATATAAGGAAATCAGTGACTTTAAATAAATATATTTGGCACTATTCTACGGATTTCACATGACTGGGAATACAGATATGACTCTGTTGGTCACAGATACCTTTAAAATAAATAAAGGTAGGGGCGTGGATCAGAAAACCAGTCAGTATCTGGTGTCACCACCATTTGCCTCATGCAGCGTGACACATCTCCTTCACATAGAGTTGATCAGGCTGGTGATTGTGGCCTGTGGAATGTTGTCTCACTCCTCTTCAATGGCTGTGAGAAGTTGGTGGATTTAGGCAGGAACTGGAACACGCTGTTGTACACCTCGATCCAGAGCATCCCACACATGCTCAATGGGTTACATGTCTGAGTATGAAGGCCATGGAAGAACTGGGAATTCCAGGAATTGTGTACAGATCCTTGCGACAAGGTGCTGTGCATTATCATACTGAAACATGAGGTGATGGCAGCGGATGAATGGCATGACAATGGGCCTCGTCACGATATCTCTGTGCATTCAAATTGCCATTGATAAAATGCAGTTGTGTTGGTTGTCCGTAGCTTATACCTGTCCATACCATAACCCACTGCCACCATGGGCACTCTGCTCACAACGTTGACATCAGCAAACTGCTCGCCCACACAACACCATGCACGCCATCTACCCGGTACAGTTGAAACTGGAATTCATCCTTGAAGAGCACATCACCAGTGGCCATCGAAGGTGAACATTTGCCCACTGAAGTCAGTTACGACTCCAAACTGCAGTCAGGTCAAGACTCTGGTGAGGACGACGAGCACACAGATGAGCTTCCCTGAGAGGGTTTCTGACAGTTTGTACAGAAATTCTTTACTTGTGCAAACCCAGAGTTTTATTAGACAATCTCACTGGATGTGGAGGCTGGCATAGAGATCCGTGGTCTGCAGTTGTGAGGCCGGTTGGATGTGCTGCCAAATTCTCTAAAATAACGTTGGAGGCAGATTATGGTAGAATAATGAACATTAATTTCTCCGGCTCTGGTGGGTGTTCCTGCTGTCAGGATGCCAATTTGCATCTGTGGCTGTGAATTCTGTCACAACTGCACATTTTAGTGGCGTTTTATTTATTATATTTTTATTGTCCCCAGGTAAATCTGTGTAATGATCATGATGTTAAATCAGCTTCTTGATGTGCCACACCTGTCTTGGCAAAGGAGAAATGCTTACTAACGGGTGTAAACAAGTTTGTGCACAACATATGAGAGAAATAAGCTTGTTGTGCGTATGGAACATTTCTGGGATCTTTTTTTTCAGCTCATGGAACATGGAACCAACTTTACATGTGTTTTTTAAAATTTGTACCATATTTTTGTTCAGTGAATTTAGGCCATGAAGGTGTTGAATAGTTGACTCAAGACATTTCTGCTTAAAATGTTTTATTAATGAAACCTACTTTGACATTATGGGGTAATGTGTGTAGGGAAGTGATGACAAATCTCAATCCATTTTCACAACATAATGTGGTAAAAATGAAGTGTCGACCACTTTCAACCAGACCCTGTGCCCAAGAACTCCAAGGTGTCTAAATGACTACCGCCCCATAACACTCACACCTGTAGCCATAACATGCTTTGAAAGGCTGGTCATGGCTCACATCAACACCATCATCCCAGACACCCTGGACCCACTCCAATTCACATACAGAACCACAGATGACACAGTCTCTATTGAACTCCACACTGCCCTTTCCCACCTGGACTAAAGGAACACCTATGTGAGAATGCTGTTCATTGACTACAGCTCAGCGTTCAACACTATAGAGTCCCACAGTGGAGGTTTCATAATACCCATAAAACCTAGCGGTCAAACTGAGAAATGGTTCCATTCATCTTTCACAATGGGGATTTTAGAAACACTAAAATAAGGACTGTGTTTCGTGTAGGCGTTTTGAGAACCATGGAAATCTCTCTCGGACACGGTGACTGATTCGGCTCTCTTTACTGCTTCGAATTAGCATCAAAGTACACATCATGCAAAACTACAATTCCTTGTAAGCTCATCTTCTCTAGCTGACACCTTTGTTACCAGGTATTGTCAGTTTTTAAAGATCACAGAATTGCCCATTTTGAAATACATTTTGCAGATTTATTCATTACTACATTTAACTAACATTGAGAGTTAATCCAGAGATTCTTTGCCTTGATCTCATCCAGATCATCATGGTATTTTGTACATCTTTATGGCATCTACATTAGCAGCTAACTAGCATTCCATTTTTTTTTTGGGATACAGGCAAATACAGTGCATTTGGAAAGTATTCAATGGGCCAAATACTTATTTTCCACCATAATTTGCAAATAAATTCATAAAAAATCCTACAATGTGATTTTCTGGATTTTTTTTCCTTTTCATTTTGTCTGTCATAGTTGAAGTGTACCTATGATGAAAATTACAGGCCTCTCATCTTTTTAAGTGGGAGAACTTGCACAATTGGTGGCTGACTAACTACTTTTTTGCCCCACTGTATATAGATATATAGATATATGGAAACAGGATGCACCTGAGCTCAATTTCAAGTTTCATAGCAAAGTTTGCATGATGTCTACTTTGATGCTAATTTGAAGCAGAAAGAGATTATAGGAGATTATAACAGAACATGGCCAAGATGTTCAAATGTTCATAAATGACCAGCATGGTCAAATAATAATCACAGAATAATACACAATAATAATCACAGTAGTTGTCGAGGGTGCAGCAAGTCAGCACCTCAGGAGTAAATGTCAGTTGGCTTTTCATAGCCGATCATTAAGAGTATCGCTACCACTCCTGCTGTCTCTAGAGAGTTAAAAACAGCAGGTTTGGGACAGGTAGCACGTCCTGTCCCAGTCCTTATTATAAGTGTTAATAAAATCCCCAATGTGAAAAGTGAATGGAACCATTTCTCCGTTTGACCGCTAGGTTTTATGGGTATTGTGTACTGTGGCACTTTTTTTATAGTGCCCTCCAAACTCATCAGCTAAGGACTCTGGGACTGAATACCTCCCTCTACAACTGGATCCTGGACTTCCTGACGGGCCGGACCAGGTGGTGAGGGGGCTGCCGTATTCTGTTCATAGTCTCTGGTCATAGAGCCTGGTGGGACTGAATACCTCCCTCTAGTCTCTGGTCATAGAGCCTGGTCTTAGTCTCTGGTCATAGAGCCTGGTCTTAGTCTCTGGTCATAGAGCCTGGTCTTAGTCTCTGGTCATAGAGCCTGGTTTTAGGGAATGATGCTGGAGCCGACTGTGTGGCATCTGTACATTAGAGTTGGGATCTATCCACTTTGAATTTCCATGTTTTGTTTCTAAATAATCGACTGGATTGATCAGAGGAGCTCTTTGTGTAATAGATATTGAAGAGTCTGCTCTGTGGGCAGAACACTGCAAGCCTATAGTGTCTCCATTCAGCCCCAGCATTAGTCTTCCTGTGTGCAAGGTCTTCATCAGTCAGCCTATAGCGTCTCCATTCAGCCCCAGCATTAGTCTTCCTGTGTGCATGGTCTTCATCAGTCAGCCTATAGCGTCTCCATTCAGCCCCAGCATTAGTCTTCCTGTGTGCATGGTCTTCATCAGTCAGCCTATAGCGTCTCCATTCAGCCCCAGCATTAGTCAGCCTATAGCTCTCCATTCAGCCCCAGCATTAGTCTTCCTGTAAGCATGGTCTTCATCAGTCAGCCTATAGCGTCTCCATTCAGCCCCAGCATTAGTCTTCCTGTGTGCATGGTCTTCATCAGTCAGCCTATAGCGTCTCCATTCAGCCCCAGCATTAGTCAGCCTATAGTGTCTCCATTCAGCCCCAGCATCAGTCAGCCTATAGCGTCTCCATTCAGCCCCAGCATCAGTCAGCCTATAGCGTCTCCATTCAGCCCCAGCATCAGTCAGCCTATAGCGTCTCCATTCAGCCCCAGCATCAGTCAGCCTATAGCGTCTCCATTCAGCCCCAGCATCAGTCAGCCTATAGCGTCTCCATTCAGCCCCAGCATCAGTCAGCCTATAGCGTCTCCATTCAGCCCCAGCATCAGTCAGCCTATAGCGTCTCCATTCAGCCCCAGCATCAGTCAGCCTATTCAGCCCCAGCATCAATCAGCCTATAGCGTCTCCATTCAGCCCCAGCATCAGTCAGCCTATAGCGTCTCCATTCAGCCCCAGCATCAGTCAGCCTATAGCGTCTCCATTCAGCCCCAGCATTAGTCTTCCTGTGTGCCCCAAATGGCACCCTGTTCGCTATATTTTATTTTACCTTTATTTAACTAGGCAAGTCAGTTAAGAACAAATTCTTATTTTCAATGACTGCCTAGGAACAGTGGGTTAACTGCCTGTTCAGGGGCAGAACGACAGATTTGTACCTTGTCAGCTCGGGGGTTTAAACTTGCAACCTTCCGGTTACTAGGCCAAAGCTCTAACCACTAGGCTACCCTGCCGCCCCAGTGGTCCCCATGATCTCAGTGGTGGGGGTTGGTCTCTAGTAACATGATCTCAGTGGTGGGGGTTGGTCTCTAGTAACATGATCTCAGTGGTGGGGGTTGGTCTCTAGTAACATGATCTCAGTGGTGTGGGTGTGTGTGTGTGTGTGTGTGTGTTGGTCTCTCTAGTAACATGATCTCAGTGGTGTGTGTTGGTCTCTCTAGTAACATGATCTCAGTGGTGTGTGTTGGTCTCTCTAGTAACATGATCTCAGTGGTGTGTGTTGGTCTCTCGAGTAACATGATCTCAGTGGTGTGTGTTGGTCTCTGTAGTAACATGATCTCAGTGGTGTGTTGGTCTCTCTACTAACATGATCTCCGTGGTGTGTGCTGGTCTCTGTAGTAACATGATCTCAGTGGTGTGTGTTGGTCTCTCTCTACTAACATGATCTCCGTGGTGTGTGCTGGTCTCTGTAGTAACTTGATCTCAGTGGTGTGTGCTGGTCTCTGTAGTAACTTGATCTCAGTGGTGTGTGCTGGTCTCTGTAGTAACTTGGTGGTGTGTGCTGGTCTCTGTAGTAACTTGATCTCAGTGGTGTGTGCTGGTCTCTGTAGTAACTTGATCTCAGTGGTGTGTTGGTCTCTCTACTAACATGATCTCCGTGGTGTGTGCTGGTCTCTGTAGTAACTTGATCTCAGTGGTGTGTGTGTTTGCGTTAGCATGTCACTGTAATACACTGCGTCAGATCTGCAGCTACCCTGACTGCCTCCGTCTGACTAGCGCTAATTGGGGTGTGTGCGCGCAGTGAGCGTACATCATGTCTGTTGTAGTTAGTGTAAGGGCCGTACACAGGGTGCTGTTCCCTGATGCTTTAGTGTTCAGTAGTATACACGTGGATGAAGCCTGTTCTTCAGTGACAGTGGGTTGCTAAGCCGAACCTTTAAAATGACCCCACCCCCCCTCTTAATGCGGAGCTAGAGGAGGGGCAGTCTCGGACATGCAGTGTTTCCCACCCATTGACCCAGTTTCCCCTGACACGACAATGCCCCATGTCATGGAGGAGGGCTGAGTGTTACTACAGCCCGTCTGTCTGGGCACGTCATAGTCTGGGACTGCTGTTATAGCATGGAAACTCGGGGGTGTAAATCCATTGGAGAGTAGTGGTGGTAGCACTACCTCTAGTGTCTATTCATTCCAGACGTGATGTAGCCTTCTACCTGAATGGTAGTAGTAGTCAGGCTTTACTTACACTTTGAATGATTCATCTCCTACATTGAACAGAGGACAACTGGAGCTCTGCCCACTGTGCTAACAGTGAATGGAGGGTGGCTTCACAAGTGTGTGTGAGAGAGCATACAGCAGAATGGGTCTGTCTGTTACCCTGTAACACCTGCCTTGTCCTGACTCCTCACTGTACTGACCACTGTAACACCTGCCTTGTCCTGACTCCTCACTGTACTGACCACTGTAACACCTGCCTTGTCCTGTCTCCTCACTGTACTGACCACTGTAACACCTGCCTTGTCCTGACTCCTCACTGTACTGACCACTGTAACACCTGCCTTGTCTGTCTCCTCACTGTACTGACCACTGTAACACCTGCCTTGTCTGTCTCCTCACTGTACTGACCACTGTAACACCTGCCTTGTCCTGACTCCTCACTGTACTGACCATCCGTAACACCTGCCTTGTCTGTCTGACTCCTCACTGTACTGACCACTGTAACACCTGCCTTGTCTGTCTGACTCCTCACTGTACTGACCATCCGTAACACCTGCCTTGTCCTGATTCCTCACTGTACTGACCACTGTAACACCTGCCTTGTCCTGACTCCTCACTGTACTGACCACTGTAACACCTGCCTTGTCCTGACTCCTCACTGTACTGACCACTGTAACACCTGCCTTGTCCTGACTCCTCACTGTACTGACCACTGTAACACCTGCCTTGTCTGTCTGACTCCTCACTGTACTGACCACTGTAACACCTGCCTTGTCCTGACTCCTCACTGTACTGACCACTGTAACACCTGCCTTGTCTGTCTCCTCACTGTACTGACCACTGTAACACCTGCCTTGTCCTGACTCCTCACTGACCACTGTAACACCAGCCTTGTCTGTCTGACTCCTCACTGTACTGACCACTGTAACACCTGCCTTGTCTGACTCCTCACTGTACCCACTGTAACACCTGCCTTGTCCTGATTCCTCACTGTACTGACCACTGTAACACCTGCCTTGTCCTGATTCCTCACTGTACTGACCACTGTAACACCTGCCTTGTCTGTCTGACTCCTCACTGTACTGACCACTGTAACACCTGCCTTGTCTGTCTGACTCCTCACTGTACTGACCACTGTAACACCTGCCTTGTCCTGATTCCTCACTGTACTGACCACTGTAACACCTGCCTTCTGTCTGACTCCCCACTGTACTGACCACTGTAACACCTGCCTTGTCTGTCTGACTCCTCACTGTACTGACCACTGTAACCTTGTCTGTCTGACTCCTCACTGTACTGACCACTGTAACACCTGTCTTGTCTGTCTGACTCCTCACTGTACTGACCACTGTAACACCTGCCTTGTCTGACTCCTCACTGTACTCCACTGTAACACCTGCCTTGTCCTGACTCCTCACTGACCCACTGTAACACCTGCCTTGTCTGTCTCCTCACTGTACTGACCACTGTAACACCTGCCTTGTCTGTCTGACTCCTCACTGTACTGACCACTGTAACACCTGCCTTGTCTGTCTGACTCCTCACTGTACTGACCATCCGTAACACCTGCCTTGTCTGTCTGACTCCTCACTGTACTGACCACTGTAACACCTGTCTTGTCTGTCTGACTCCTCACTGTACTGACCATCCGTAACACCTGCCTTGTCTGTCTGACTTCTCACTGTACTGACCACTGTAACACCTGTCTTGTCTGTCTGACTCCTCACTGTACTGACCACTGTAACACCTGCCTTGTCTGTCTGACTCCTCACTGTACTGACCACTGTAACACCTGCCTTGTCTGTCTGACTCCTCACTGTACTGACCACTGTAACACCTGCCTTGTCTGTCTGACTCCTCACTGTACTGACCACTGTAACACCTGCCTTGTCTGTCTGACTCCTCACTGTACTGACCACTGTAACACCTGTCTTGTCTGTCTGACTCCTCACTGTACTGACCATCCGTAACACCTGCCTTGTCTGTCTGACTTCTCACTGTACTGACCACTGTAACACCTGTCTTGTCTGTCTGACTCCTCACTGTACTGACCACTGTAACACCTGCCTTGTCTGTCTGACTCCTCACTGTACTGACCACTGTAACACCTGCCTTGTCTGTCTGACTCCTCACTGTACTGACCACTGTAACACCTGCCTTGTCTGTCTGACTCCTCACTGTACTGACCACTGTAACACCTGCCTTGTCTGTCTGACTCCTCACTGTACTGACCACTGTAACACCTGCCTTGTCTGTCTGACTCCTCACTGTACTGACCACTGTAACACCTGCCTTGTCTGTCTCCTCACTGTACTGACCACTGTAACACCTGCCTTGTCCTGACTCCTCACTGTACTGACCACTGTAACACCTGCCTTGTCTGTCTCCTCACTGTACTGACCACTGTAACACCTGCCTTGTCTGTCTGACTCCTCACTGTACTGACCACTGTAACACCTGCCTTGTCCTGACCTCACCTGACCACTGTAACACCTGCCTTGTCTGTCTGACTCTTCACTGTACTGACCACTGTAACACCTGCCTTGTCTGTCTGACTCCTCACTGTACTGACCACTGTAACACCTGCCTTGTCTGTCTGACTCCTCACTGTACTGACCACTGTAACACCTGCCTTGTCTGTCTGACTCCTCACTGTACTGACCACTGTAACACCTGCCTTGTCTGTCTGACTCCTCACTGTACTGACCACTGTAACACTGCCTTGTCTGTCTGACTCCTCACTGTACTGACCACTGTAACACCTGTCTTGTCTGTCTGACTCCTCACTGTACTGACCACTGTAACACCTGCCTTGTCTGTCTGACTCCTCACTGTACTGACCACTGTAACACCTGCCTTGTCCTGATTCCTCACTGTACTGACCACTGTAACACCTGCCTTGTCCTGACTCCTCACTGTACTGACCACTGTAACACCTGTCTTGTCTCTCTGACTCCTCACTGTACTGACCACTGTAACACCTGTCTTGTCTGTCTGACTCCTCACTGTACTGACCATCCGTAACACCTGCCTTGTCTGTCTGACTCCTCACTGTACTGACCACTGTAACACCTGTCTTGTCTGTCTGACTCCTCACTGTACTGACCACTGTAACACCTGCCTTGTCTGTCTGTCTCCTCACTGTACTGACCATCCGTAACACCTGTCTTGTCTGTCTGACTCCTCACTGTACTGACCATCCGTAACACCTGCCTTGTCCCTCTGCCTTGTCACCCATTGAGCATGTTTGGGATGTTCTGGACTGGTGTGTATGACAGCGTGTTCCAGTTCACGCCAATATCCAGCAAATTCTCACAGCCATTGAAAAGCAGTGCGACAACATTCCACAGGCCATCCTTCAACAGTCTGATTTACTCTCATCATGCTGCATGATGCAAATGATGACATACTGACTGGTTTTCTCTTTTTTAGTTGTAAGGCATCTGTGTTCCCAGTCATGTGAAATCTTTAGATTAAGACCTAATGAATTTAAATAGCTTGATTTCCTTCTGAACGTGTTGAAATTGTAGCATGTTGCGTTGATATTTTCTGTTCACTGTAGCTATTTCAACTACAAGTGGCTCAGATGAGTGAAAACGTTCATGCAGGGAAATGCTTGCCAAACTGGTTTTAGTCACAGACATGTTTTTTCATTTAGTTATCTAGTAAACAATCTTATCCCATGAATGCAAGCAAGCACATGGCCTGAATGGATAGATCTTCCCCAACTGTCTTACTGTTTTCAGATTGCATACATAGAAAACTCCACTAAGTCCTCTAACATAACAGGTCCAGACAGTAACAGTGCTATTTCTGGATCAAGGATGAGTCAGAGTTCAGTGAGGTGAGTTCACTTTGACGCCAGTCCAGTGGTCCTACATCGTGGCTTGCGAAAGTGTTCATCCCCCTTGGCATTTCTCCTATTTTGTTGCCTTACAACATGGAATTAAAATTGATTTTGGGGGGGTTTGTATCATTTGATTTACACAACATGCCTACCACTTTGAAGATGCAAAGAAATAAGACAAAACAGAACCTGAGTGTGCATAATTATTCAATACTTTGTAGAGCCACCTTTTGCAGCAATTACAGCTGCAAGTTTGTTGGGGTACGTCTCTATAAGCTTGGCACATCTAGCCACTGGGATTTTTGCCCATTCTTCAAGGAGAAACTGCTCCAGCTCCTTCAAGTTGGATGGGTTCCTCTGGTGTTACAGCAATCTTTAAGTCATACCACAGATTCTCAATTGGGTTGAGGTCTGGATTTAAACTAGGCCATTCCAAGACATTTAAATGTTTCCCCTTAAATTGTATTTTATTTATTTTACCGGGCAAGTCAGTTAAGAACAAATTCTTATTTACAATGACGATCGACCAAAAGGCAAAAGACCTCCTGCTGGGACGGGGGCTGGGATAAAATAAAATAATGTATACAAAATAAATATAGGACAAAACACGCATCACACACTGTCCATCCAAGTGTGGAGGGGAGGAGAGGCGGAAGGGGGGTGTTTGCTTGCTCACAAAATAAATATAGGACAAAACACGCATCACACACTGTCCATCCAAGTGTGGAGGGGAGGAGAGGCGGAAGGGGGGGTGTTTGCTTGCTCACACGCCTGTAATTGCTGGTTTTTGGCCAAACAGCTCTATGGTTGGTTCTGGAGCTGGATTTGTCAACAGATGGAAACCACTGGCCTGATCTTTGACTTCACCATCTATTGTTATTTCAAGTTTTTGCGGACACGAATGTGCAAAAGTTAGAAAGAAAATAGGTTATAGGTCTAAGTTAATTAGCATAGTTTAGTGGATTGTGTATTTTTTTAATTTTACCTGCTTTTCTCCCCAATTTCGTGGTATCCAATTGTTAGTAGTTACTATCTTGTCTCATCGCAACAACTCCCGAACGTGCTCGTGGATGCAATTATTTTATAGACTTCCTATGCCATTGAAACCAGCGTTTGTCTTCAGTTCTATTGGTTTTCAAATCAACTTTCTTTGACTGTCCTGAAGCCAAAGGCACAATCCTAGTCCTATCATACATCCTAATTGTTGCATCTTTTAGATTCCAAACAGATTTTCGTCTGTCACATGTGGAGCTGCTCGCATTAGGTGAGCTATTTAGTATTTTCCTGCCAATTACTTTTTTTAGTAAATGTTTGAAATATATGTTGTTATAAGCTGCTTCATTACTGGAGTTCTGTTAATCATTCTAGAGATGAAATGCACGTTTAGGTTCCAGCTCTGAAGTATGATGAAGGCTAAATATTCACATTGTGTGTGGGACATTCTATGTGCAGTCAATAAACATCAACACATGGGGCACAGCTGTCAGTGTAGCTAAACTATCATGCTAACCTTAGCATGATAGCTAATGTTATGTTGTTTTTTACTACACTGTATTCAAAAGATTAGCCAGCTATGGCTGGTTCGAGAGCAGTATTAGTCATAAGCATTGATTTAACCCACAAGAGTCTAAGCCCTTCTAATAAAATACAACATTTGATGAATATTTTTATTTGGCCTTCCTGCTATTAGCTGAATCAAACGCATTGAATACAATTCACTACATGGTGCAACAGATAATCTAAAGGAAGCTTTGTTCTGAAGTATCTGGCCTATATCTGAGAGACATGAAGATCCGGATTGTTAATATATTGTACATGTATTTAACCCATTTTCGCACTGGCACAGGGGGACCTTCATACAGTTTAGATGCTAAAGACAATTTTGTGAGAAGACCGATTTTTCGGATTGTCACCGCAGATGCGGAAGTGTGACATAGGTGGATGCGGTGGACTGAGCGATATCTCCAGTTTAAACTGACAGATTTTTATGGAGATGTTTTTATTATTAATTAGAGTTCCGACTGGAGCGTGTGGTGAAGCAACATTTTTGGGGAGTGGATTGTGACGCGAGGCCTTCCTGGGGTGCTTGCCATCTCTGGCTAGATGGGGAGGCCTGAGTATGAGAGAGTAGCTGTATGAATGTTTGGAGCTACCGTGAAGCCAAGGCAAAGTCGGGAGAATCCCCACGGGAATGGAGCAGACCTGCTGCAGACGTGGCGCGTTTCTGAAGTCTACTTATCTGCGCGCCCAACAGGCCTTTTCCAATCCAAACGCAATGCGCGGCGCTACGGATCACTGTGTATGGCGCGCATAGCTATGTTGCATTTGTGTTACTTGCCTATGTCTAGTTCACACTCCAGTGAGTTGCTATGTGAGGTTTCTAAATGGCAAGTTGTTGATGGCTTTAATTGTGAAGCTTCAGAAGGTGGATAATGCTAGTTTAGCTGAGCTGTTTCAGAAGGTAGATGATGCTAGCATGGCTAAGCTGTTTGAGAAGGTAGATGATGCTAGCATGGCTAAGCTATTTGAGAAGGTAGATGATGCTAGCATGGCTAAGCTATTTGAGAAGGTAGATGATGCTAGCATGGCTAAGCTGTTTGAGAAGGTAGATGATGTTAGCATGGCTAAGCTGTTTGAGAAGGTAGATGATGTTAGCATGGCTAAGCTGTTTGAGAAGGTAGATGATGTTAGCATGGCTAAGCTGTTTGAGAAGGTAGATGATGCTAGCATGGCTAAGCTATTTGAGAAGGTAGATGATGCTAGCATGGCTAAGCTGTTTGAGAAGGTAGATGATGTTAGCATGGCTAAGCTGTTTGAGAAGGTAGATGATGTTAGCATGGCTAAGCTGTTTGAGAAGGTAGATGATGTTAGCATGGCTAAGCTGTTTGAGAAGGTAGATGATGTTAGCATGGCTAAGCTGTTTGAGAAGGTAGATGATGCTAGCATGGCTAAGCTATTTGAGAAGGTAGATGATGCTAGCATGGCTAAGCTATTTGAGAAGGTAGATGATGCTAGCATGGCTAAGCTATTTGAGAAGGTAAATAAGCAGCAGACCGGAACAGTGAGTGAGTTCACTGTTGAGAAGTTATGCAGAGTAGTTGAGGAGGGCAACAAGTTGGTGTTGCAGGGCCAGTTCTATGGAGTTGGGCCATAGTATCCCTATGGCTGGTCATGATGGCACAGATGAAACACCTTCCCACTAACGAGATGGACAAGCCAGCACCAATCTGTGCGCCCTACGGGCTAACAATTGATACAGGCTAAAGTCTGACCTCAAAACATAAATGGAAAAACCAAAGCCTGTTACTCAACTGCTAAGAAGAGAACATTTTTTATTGTTCTAATCTGTTCTAATGTAATTAACAACATTTTGCATAGAAGAAGAAGAAATCTATTTTCTATAAGTATGTGCTGTCGCTTAAAGAAATGAATGACATCATTAGTGAGGCAGAATGTGGCTGTGGAATCTGACTTTGTGGCTGTGGAATCTGACTTTGTGGCTGTGGAATCTGACTTTGTGGCTGTGGAATCTGACTTTGTGGCTGTGGAATCTGACTTTGTGGCTGTGGAATCTGACTTTGTGGCTGTGGAATCTGACTTTGTGGCTGTGGAATCTGACTTTGTGGCTGTGGAATCTGACTTTGTGGCTGTGGAATCTGACTTTGTGGCCGTGGATTCTGCATATTATTACAAACTACTAGGATAGTGAATCCGCTGGAAGCTAGGAAACTATGCCTACAATTAAAGCTGGAAGCTCCCAGTATATTATTGCATTGTAAAAGTGTTGTAGCCTGTAGGGATATTGCTTTGTGAACAATAATGAACCGTTTCAACATTTTCTACATAACACACTTGAATAATGCAGCATGTTAACTTCTATACTGCGTGAGTGGGGAGCTAGCGGCTCTAACAGTGAATGAGTAGGTGGACCAAGCTCTTGGTGCTGTAAAGGGGCACCACTGACACAGACTTGATCCCCTCAATCACGTGAGTGACATTTGACAGATATACCAAACATAAGAGGTTCTAGTACCAAACCGTTTTAGAATATTTTTTAGTATTGAAATAGAAGTTTTGGTATACCGTGGAACAGTACTACCTTCTCGTTCGCTGCTTCCTGATGGAGTCTGACCATCGCAATCTGCAGTGGCTCCTGCAGATGAATAACACTAACGACTGTATCACCTGGTGTTACTTGGCTCTTGTGCCTTACAAGTTTGAGCTTAGACATAGGCCAGACACCTCCAACATAGTGGCAGACTATTTATCTCAGCACCCAAGCTCCAATATGGCTGCCACCTGTCTAGATGGGAAGGCTGAGTATGAGAGGGTAGAATTAGGAATGTTTTTGTTTATCCTTTATTCTACTGGCTTGTGTCATAATCCATATTTCATCAACGTCCACTTATATTCATACCTCATTACCCCTGATCTGTTACCTTTTAATTATCTTATTTACCTTTTATTTCAACAGGAAGTCATGTTGAGGCATCTTCACTTTATACTCTTTATTTAAATGTGATTTTTGTTTCTTGTGTGTGAATTGGGCCCAAAACGGTTTCATTATTCTAACCATTTATGTTTACATTTACCTTCATCCTCAACAGCCAGTAGGTTGTCTTGTCAATTTGACTGTGTTCAGTGTCTTGGCCACGCCTAGTATTTGGCCACACCTGATCTTAATTGTTTGGTCTTGAAAGGTGGTCTGTTTAAACAGTGGGAAAGAAAGGCTTGGAAGATGTAGACATCTGATATGCTCTGCAGGAAAGATTCTTGTTTTAATAACCTTTTTAGCATGGTCTGTGTTTTATCCTCGTTCAAACAATCTGCATTATAGCCTAATAAATATTTATTGAATTCTGACAACATATCAGTCCATTTTATTAGTTTAACTTCTTAATATGCATGGGGTATGGCCAGCTCAGTCACCAGACTAAAGTCATTTGGCCTCCATATAACTCTTACAGAATTTACACGTGAATGGGTATATTGGAAATTTTAAGACAAAATAATTCACTTTTTTTTTTTTTTTTTTTTGCACAACATGGGTACAGCAGATCTTTCAAATGTACTTTCAGAGGCCATTCAATACAATACTCATCATTAAAACAAAAGCAGTTTAGGTCAAATGAGATGAGACTAATAAAGGAAATAGAGGAAGTAACAGCAGGTAGATGTAACGGAAACTGTACTATAGTGCCACAACAGGTTAGAGGAAGTAACAGAGCAGGTAGATGGTAACGGAAACTGTACTATAATGCCACAACATAGGTTAGAGGAAGTAACAGAGCAGGTAGATGTAATGGAAACTGTACTATAGAGACACAACATAGGGTAGAGGAAGTAACAGAGCAGGTAGATGTAACGGAAACGGTACTATAATGCCACAACAGGTTAGAGGAAGTAACAGCAGGTAGATGTAACGGAAACTGTACTATAATGCCACAACAGGTTAGAGGAAGTAACAGAGCAGGTAGATGGTAACGGAAACTGTACTATAATGCCACAACATAGGTTAGAGGAAGTAACAGAGCAGGTAGATGTAATGGAAACTGTACTATAGAGACACAACATAGGGTAGAGGAAGTAACAGAGCAGGTAGATGTAACGGAAACGGTACTATAGAGACACAACATAGGGTAGAGGAAGTAACAGAGCAGGTAGATGTAATGGAAACTGTACTATAGAGACACAACATAGGTTAGAGGAAGTAACAGAGCAGGTAGATGTAATGGAAACTGTACTATAGAGACACAACATAGGTTAGAGGAAGTAACAGAGCAGGTAGATGTAATGGAAACGGTACTATAGAGACACAACATAGGTTAGAGGAAAAACTAAAAGAAATGGAGGAACTTATTCAAGAACGAGTGTAATATATTACAAAAATAAAGCGAATTGGATGGAAAATTGTGGAAAATGCATAAAATGTTTCTTGAATCTTCAACATAGAAATGCTACCAAAAAAAATAAACAGATACTCATTACAAATGGAGTCATCCATTATTCAACTAATTCTATTTTAATAGAGGAAGCAAAATATTTCAAGCATATGTTTTCTTTTCAGTGCGGGGCACCACACAGGAAGTGATGTCTACTCGGACATGTTACCGTGGTAACTCCATTACCACCACACAGGATTATTTATTAGGCCATACCAGTCTGCTGTTCCCACATGCTTCAAGAGGGCCACCATTGTTCCTGTTCCCAAGAAAGCTAAGGTAACTGAGCTAAACGACTACCGCCCCGTAGCACTCACATCCGTCATCATGAAGTGCTTTGAGAGACTAGTCAAGGACCATATCACCTCCACCCTACCTGACACCCTTGACCCACTCCAATTTGCTTACCGCCCAAATAGGTCCACAGACGATGCAATCTCAACCACACTGCACACTGCCCTAACCCATCTGGACAAGAGGAATACCTATGTGAGAATGCTGTTCATCGACTACAGCTCGGCATTCAACACCATAGTACCCTCCAAGCTCGTCATCAAGCTCGAGACCCTGGGTCTCGACCCCGCCCTGTGCAACTGGGTACTGGACTTCCTGACGGGCCGCCCCCAGGTGGTGAGGGTAGGCAACAACATCTCCTCCCCGCTGATCCTCAACACTGGGGCCCCACAAGGGTGCGTTCTGAGCCCCCTCCTGTACTCCCTGTTCACCCACGACTGCGTGGCCATGCACGCCTCCAACTCAATCATCAAGTTTGCGGACGACACAACAGTGGTAGGCTTGATCACCAACAACGACGAGACGGCCTACAGGGAGGAGGTGAGGGCCCTCGGAGTGTGGTGTCAGGAAAATAACCTCACACTCAACGTCAACAAAACTAAGGAGATGATTGTGGACTTCAGGAAACAGCAGAGGGAACACCCCCATCCACATCGATGGAACAGTAGTGGAGAGGGTAGCAAGTTTTAAGTTCCTCGGCATACACATCACAGACAAACTGAATTGGTCCACTCACACAGACAGCATCGTGAGGAAGGCGCAGCAGCGCCTCTTCAACCTCAGGAGGCTGAAGAAATTCGGCTTGTCACCAAAAGCACTCACAAACTTCTACAGATGCACAATCGAGAGCATCCTGGCGGGCTGTATCACCGCCTGGTATGGCAACTGCACCGCCCTCAACCGTAAGGCTCTCCAGAGGGTAGTGAGGTCTGCACAACGCATCACCGGGGGCAAACTACCTGCCCTCCAGGACACCTACACCACCCGATGCTACAGGAAGGCCATAAAGATCATCAAGGACATCAACCACCCGAGCCACTGCCTGTTCACCCCGCTGTCATCCAGAAGGCGAGGTCAGTACAGGTGCATCAAAGCTGGGACCGAGAGCCTGAAAAACAGCTTCTATCTCAAGGCCATCAGACTGTTAAACAGCCACCACTAACATTGAGTGGCTACTGCCAACACACTGTCAATGACACTGACTCTACTCCAGCCACTTTAATCATGGGAATTGATGGGAAATTATGTAAATATATCACTAGCCACTTTAAACAATGCTACCTTATATAATGTTACTTACCCTACATTGTTCATCTCATATGCATACGTTGATACTGTACTCTATATCATCGACTGCATCCTTATGTAATACATGTATCACTAGCCACTTTAACTATGCCACTTGGTTTACATACTTATCTCATATGTATATACTGTACTCGATATCATCTACTGTATCTTGCCTATGCTGCTCTGTACCATCACTCATTCATATATCCTTATGTACATATTCTTTATCCCCTTACACTGTGTATAAGACAGTAGTTTTTTTTTTGGAATTGTTAGTTAGATTACTTGCTCGTTATTACTGCATTGTCGGAACTAGAAGCACAAGCATTTCGCTACACTCGCATTAACATCTGCTAACCATGTGTATGTGACAAATAAAATTTGATTTGATTTGATTTGATTTGACAGGAAGTGATGTCTACTCTGACATGTTACCATGGTAACTCCATTACCATAACACAGGAAGTGATGTCTACTCTGACATGTTACCGTGGTAGCCCCATCACCACCAGACAAAATGCTGATAGGCACAGTATCTGTATTCTCTGGGAATGACAATGAAAGTTGCACATTGTTATACTGGCTGAACACTACTTCTATGGCATTATGAAGGGTTGTTTAATCTACATGGACCTGTTACTACGTTTAAAATGGAGCAAAACACTTAGTTTAGAATATCTACAGTTGAAGTCTGAACTTTACAGACACTTAGGTTGGAGTCATTAAAACTCGTTTTTCAACCACTCCACAAATTTCTTAATAACAAACTATAGTTTTGGCAAGTCGGTTAGGACATCTACTTTGTGCATGACACAAGTCATTTTTCCAACAATTGTTTACAGACAGATTATTTCACTTATAATTCACTGTATCACAATTCCAGTGGGTCAGAAGTTTACATACACTGAGTTTACTGTGCCTTTAAACAGCTTGGAAAATTCCAGAAAATGTCATGGCTTTAGAAGCTTCTGATAGGCTGATTGACATAATTTGAGTCAATTGGAGGTGTACCTGTGGATGTATTTCAAGGCCTACCTTCAAACTCAGTGCCTCTTTGCTTGACATCATTGGAAAATCAAAAGAAATCAACCAAGTCTTCAGAAAAAAAATTGTAGACCTCCACATGTCAGGGTCAACCTTGGTTGCAATTTCCAAATGCCTGAAGGTACCACGTTCATCTGTACAAACAATAGTACGCAAGTATAAACACCATGGGACCACGCAGCTGTCATACCGTTCAGGAAGGAGACACGTTCTGTCTCCTAGAGATGAACGACTTTTGTGTGAAAAGTTCAAATCAATCCCAGAACAACAGCAAAGGACCTTGTGAAGATACTGGAGGAAACAGGTACAAAAGCATCTATATCCACAGTAAAACAAGTCCTATATCGACATAACCTGAAAGGCCGCTCAGCATGGAAGAAGCCACTGATCCAAAACCGCCATTAAAAAGCCAGACTAGGGTTGCAACTGCACATGGGGACAAAGATCACACTTTTTGGAGAAATGTCATCTGGGCTGATGAAACAAAAATAGAACTGTTTGGCCATAATGACCATTGTTATGTTTGGAGGAAAAAGGGGGAGGCTTGCAGGCCAAAGGACACCATCCCAACTGTGAAGCACGGAGGTGGCAGCATCATGTTGTGGGGGTGCTTTGCTGCAAGAGGCACTGGTGCACTTCACAAAATAGATGGCAACATGAGGAAAGACAATTATGTGAATATATTGATGCAACATCTCAAGACATCAGTCTGGAAGTTCAAGCTTGGTCGCAAATGGGTCTTCCAAATGGACAATGACCCCAAGCATACTTCCAGAGTTGTGGCAAAGTGGCTTAAGGACAACAAAGTCAGGGTATTGGAGTGGCCATCACAAAGCCCTGACCTCAATCCTATGGAACATTTGTGGGCAGAACTGAAAAAGCGTGTGCGAGCAAGGAGGCCTACAAACCTGACTCAGTTACACCAGCTCTGTGAGGAGGAATGGGCCAAAATTCACCCAATTTATTGTGGGAAGCTTGTGGAATGCTACCTGAAACGTTTGACCCAAGTTAAACAATCTAAAGGCAAAGCTACCAAATACTAATTGAGTGTATGTAAAGAAATAAATAAAATATTAAATAAATCATTCTCTCTGCTATATCTGAAATGTCACATTCTTAAACTAAAGTGGTGATCCTAACTGACCTAAATCAGGGAATTTTTACTAGGATGTCAGGAATTATGAAAAACTGAGTTTAAATGTATTTTGCTAAGGTGTATGTAAACTAGACTCCATGGATTACTGTATTAGATGGCCTACCTACAGTATAGACTCCATGGATTACTGCATTAGATAGCCTACCTACAGTATAGACTCCATGGATTACTGTATTAGATGGCCTACCTACAGTATAGACTCTATGGATTACTGCATTAGATGGCCTACCTACAGTATAGACTCTGGATTACTGTATTAGATGGCCTACCTACAGTATAGGCTATTATGTGGCTAGGCTAGTCCCCCTAGTCTAGCCACATAGTGTTGACTCATTGTTGGTCCCCCTAGCCTAGCCACATAGTGTTGACTCTTTCGTTGGTCCCCCTAGCCTAGCCACATAGTGTTGACTCGTCGTTGGTCCCCTACCTAGCCTAGCCACATAGTGTTGACTGCATTAGTTGGTCCCCCTAGCCTAGCCACATAGTGTTGACTCATTGTTGGTCCCCCTATCCTAGCCACATAGTGTTGACTCTTCCGTTGGTCCCCCTAGCCTAGCCACATAGTGTTGACTCGTTGTTGGTCCCCCTAGTTTAGCCACATAGTGTTGACTCTTCGTTGGTCTCCCTAGACTAGCCACATAGTGTTGACTCATTGTTGGTCCCCCTAGCCTAGCCACATAGTGTTGACTCATTGTTGGTCCCCTAGTCTAGCCACATAGTTTTGACTCGTCGTTGGTCCCCCTAGTCTAGCCACATAGTGTTGACTCGTTGTTGGTCCCCCTAGCCTAGCCACATAGTGTTGACTCGTTGTTGGTCCCCCTAGCCTAGCCACATAGTGTTGACTCATTGTTGGTCCCAGTAGTCAGTGATGATGACTACCTGCTTTAGTTAAAACAACGAGCTGAAGGTTTGTATTGCGCCCTCTTTCCTGTCCAAACTAACTCCATGTTTAATTCTCCTGTCCTAACTAACTCTATGTTTAACTCTCATGTCCAGGGCTCCATGTTTAACTCTCCTGTCCTAACTAACTCCATGTTTAACTCTCCTGTCCTAACTAACTCCATGCTTAACTCTCCTGTCCTAACTAACTCCATGTTTAACTCACCTGTCCTAACTAACT
Organism: Oncorhynchus tshawytscha; assembly: GCF_018296145.1. Lineage (NCBI taxonomy): Eukaryota > Metazoa > Chordata > Actinopteri > Salmoniformes > Salmonidae > Oncorhynchus > Oncorhynchus tshawytscha. The sequence goes on along the minus strand of NC_056440.1, from coordinate 1,371,238 downwards.
CCATGCTTAACTCTCCTGTCCTAACTAACTCCATGTTTAACTCTCATGTCCAGGGCTCCATGTTTAACCCTCCTGTCCTAACTAACTCCATGCTTAACTCTCCTGTCCTAACTAACTCCATGCTTAACTCTCCTGTCCTAACTAACTCCATGCTTAACTCTCCTGTCCTAACTAACTCCATGTTTAACTCTCCTGTCCTAACTCTCCATGTTTAACTCTCCTGTCCTAACTAACTCCATGTTTAACTCTCCTGTCCTAACTAACTCCATGCTTAACTCTCCTGTCCTAACTAACTCCATGCTTAACTCTCCTGTCCTAACTAACTCCATGCTTAACTCTCCTGTCCTAACTAACTCCATGTTTAACTCTCCTGTCCTAACTAACTCCATGCTTAACTCTCCTGTCCTAACTAACTCCATGCTTAACTCTCCTGTCCTAACTAACTCCATGCTTAACTCTCCTGTCCTAACTAACTCCATGCTTAACTCTCCTGTCCTAACTAACTCCATGTTTAACTCTCCTGTCCAGGGCTCCATGTTCCTTCTGAAACAACATTTGTTCTGTGTTGTCTTAAATCCTGTGGATCAGACTCTGAGACATTCCATTGATATGTTGATTACCTCTGTCATTAAAGACAAACACTTACTGGCTCCAAGTAGAGTGACCTGGTCAAATCCAATCTTTAATTAGTCATACACACTGTAACTCACTACATAACCTTCATCTGAACAGAACTACTGGTTAGGCTGCTCACGTCCACAGACGACTGTGGATATGATTGTCCTTTAGTGTGTGGCTAGTAAGCATGTAAATGTCTGTAAGCAGTTTCTTGTCATGCCATGATTGTTTGGTTTGGCTGCTGAGGGTCTGTTGTGAAAGCAGGGCCTGTCTCCATGACTCAGCCTTTGCTGGAACATTCCACTAACACACAACCAGACTTTCCATCAAAACACAGCTAGGCACGATACACCTAGAAATAACACTAAAACACATCAACAACCTTTACCCTGCTCACTGTGGTCCTGTGTTTTGACCTTTACCCTGCTCACTGTGGTCCTGTGTTTTGACCTTTACCCTGCTCACTGTGGTCCTGTGTTTTGACCTTTACCCTGCTCTCTGTGGTCCTGTGTTTTGACCTTTACCCTGCTCACTGTGGTCCTGTGTTTTGACCTTTACCCTGCTCTCTGTGGTCCTGTGTTTTGACCTTTACCCTGCTCTCTGTGGTCCTGTGTTTTGACCTTTACCCTGCTCTCTGTGGTCTAGGTGCTGAGGTAGTGGCCAAATTAACTTCCTGAAAAGCCAGTTCTGGTGGAAAGTGTGTAGCCCAGCCGACAGAGAGGGAGTGTGCTACCTAGCTGTATTTGTATTTATTATGGATCCCCATTAGTTCCTGCCAAGGCAGCAGCTACTCTTCCTGGGGTTTATTATGGTTCAGTAACTGTAACTGTTATGAGTTACTGAATCCCCTCCCCTGCAGTACCTCCAGGGCAATACGCCAGGGTGAGAAGTACTGTTCTGAATCACAGAACATTAAAAGGGATGACGGTTTTATATTTATTGTGGATCCACATTAGTTCCTGCCAAGGCAGCAGCTACTCTTCCTGGGGTTTATTATGGATCCCCATTAGTTCCTGTCAAGGCAGCAGCTACTCTTCCTGGGGTTTATTATGGATCCCCATTAGTTCCTGCCAAGGCAGCAGCTAACTCTTCCTGGGATTTATTATGGATCCCCATTAGTTCCTGCCAAGGCAGCAGCTACTCTTCCTGGGGTTTATTATGGTTCCCCATTAGTTCCTGCCAAGGCAGCAGCTACTCTTCCTGGGGTTTAAACAGACAGCTGGATCCCCATTCAGTTCCTGCCAAGGCAGCAGCTACTCTTCCTGGGGTTTATTATGGATCCCCATTAACTATTGCCAAGGCAGCAGCTACTCTACCTGGGGTTTATTATGGATCCCCATTAGTTCCTGCCAAGGCAGCAGCTACTCTTCCTGGGGTTTATTATGGTTCCCCATTAGTTCCTGCCAAGGCAGCAGCTACTGTGTGTGTGTGTGTGTGTGTGTGTGTGTGTGTGTGTGTGGAGTTCATGTCTTGTGTGTCTCTGTTCCACAAGATATATTTAAAAACAGATAGAAAAATAACATTTCACTGCATCAGTTACTTAATGTGGCTGTATGTAGTACTGTACCCCTCCCATAGTCTGTTCTGGACTTGGGGACTGTACCATCACCCCATTCATGTCTTGTGTATGGATGGGTTATCTGAGCTGTGTATAAGCCAGTAGTTTTTTTTTTGACCTTGGTGGCATGTCTTGTGGGGTATGGATGGGTGTCTGAGCTGTGTGTTAGTAGTTCAAACAGACAGCTTGGAACATTCAACATTCAATACCTCTCATAAATAAAAGTAGTGATGAAGTCAATCTCTCCTCCACTTTGAGCCAGGAGAGACTGACATGGATATTATTAATATTAGCTCTCTGTGTACATCCATGGGCCAGTGGTGCTGCCCTGTTCTGAGACAATTATACTTTTCCTAAATTCCTCTGTGGCACCTGACCACACGTGATAAAACTAGGGCCTGTAGGACCTGCCTTGTTGATAGTGTTGTTAAGAAGGTAGAAACTAGTCCCTGTATGGCCTGCCTTGTTGATAGTGTTGTTAAGAAGGTAGAAACTAGGACCTGCCTTGTTGATAGTGTTGTTAAGAAGGTAGAAACTAGGACCTGCCTTATTGATAGTGTTGTTAAGAAGGTAGAAACTAGGACCTGCCTTGTTGATAGTGCTGTTAAGAAGGTAGAAACTAGGGCCTGTAGGACCTGCCTTGTTGATAGTGCTGTTAAGAAGGTAGAAACTAGGGCCTGTAGGACCTGCCTTGTTGATAGTGTTATGAAGATAGAAACTAGGGCCTGTAGGACCTGCCTTGTTGATAGTGTTGTTAAGAAGGTAGAAACTAGGGCCGATAGGACCTGCCTTGTTGATAGTGTTGTTAAGAAGGTAGAGCAGCAATTTATTATAGACAGACTTCTCCCCCATCTTAGCTACTGTTGTATCAATATGTTTTGACCAGGACACCTCAACTTTTTTAATTTCCACATGATTTATTGAAAGATTCAGTTGGTTTATGATTTACTGAATGATTTGTCCAAAACACAATGCTTCTACGTTATTCCTTGCCATCCATTGTGAAACTAGCTGCAGCTCTAAGTGTTGCAGTGACTTCATTCACTGTTGTAGCTGACGTGTATAGTGTTGAGCCACGCTGGCTTTATTCATGAGTAAAGATAGTAAAAAGTAATGGACCAAGACAGCTGCCCTGGGGAATTCCTGATTCTACCTGGATTATGTTGGAGAGGCTTCCATTAAAGAACACCCTCTGTGTTTCTGTTAGACAAGCAACTCTTTATCCACATTATAGCAGGGGGTGTAAAGCCATAACACAAGTTTTTCCAGCAACAGACTATGATCGATAATGTCAAAAGCCACACTGAGATCTAACAAGACACCCCCCACAATCATTTTATCATCAATTTCTCTCAGCCAATCATCAGTCATTTGTTTAAGTTCTTTGCTTGTTGAATGTCCTTCCCTATAAGCATGCTGAAAGTCTGTTGTCAATTTGTTTCCAGTAAAATAGCATTGTATCTGGTCAAACACCATTTTTTCCAGAAGTTTACTAAGGGTTGGTAACACGATGATTGGTCGGATATTTGAGTCAGTAAAGGGGGATTTACTATTCTTAGGTAGAGGAATGACTTTAGCTTCCCTCCAGGCCTGAGGGGACACTCTCTCTCTAGTAGGCTTAAATTGAAGATTTGACAAATAGGAGTGGCAATATCGTTCGCTATTATCCTCAGTAATTTTCCTCAGTTGTCAGACCCAGTTGGCTTATCAGTGTTGATAGACAACAATAATTGTTTCTCTTGTTCCACACTCACTCGACGGAAGTCAAAATTACAATGCTTGTCTTCCATAATTTGGTCAGTTATACCTGGATGTGTAGTGTCAGTGTTTGTTGCTGGCATGTCATGCCTAAATTTGCTAATCTGTCCAATGAAAAAAATAATTAAAGTAGTTGGCAATATCAGTGGGTTTTGTGATGAATGAGCCACCTGATTCAATGAATGATGGAGCGGACTTTGCCTTTTTTCCTGAAATTTTATTTAAGGTGCTCTGAAAGATTTTTTATATAATTCTTCATGTCATTTATCTTTGTTTCATAGTGTAGTTCTTCTTCTTTTTATTCAGTTTAGTCACATGATTTCTCAATTTGCAGTATGTTTACCAATTGGGTGTGCAGCCAGACCTATTTGCCATCTATTTTGCCTCATCCCTCTCAATAATAAAATGTTTAAATTCCTCAGCAATCCAAGTGGATTAAACAGTTTTTACAGTCATTTTCTTAATGGGTGCATGCTTATTAGTGTCTGCGATAAGCAACTTTGGTGTTCCTAGATATGGCAACTATATTGTGATCACTACATCCTATGGATTTGGATACTGCTTTAAAGCACATTTCTGCAGTGTTAGTAAATATGTGATCAATACATGTTGATGATTTCATTCCTGTGCTGTTTGTTACTACCCTGGCAGGTTGACTGATAACATGAACCAGGTTGCAGGCACTAGTTACAGTTTGAAGCTTTCTCTTGATGAAAGCCAGTCAATATTGGAATATTGAAAATATACCTCTGTTGATGTCACCTACATTATCAAGCACTTCACACATGTTAATCCAGATACTGACTGTTAGCACTTGGTGGTCTATAGCAGCTTCCCACCAGAATGGGCTTTAGGTGAGGCAGATGAACCTGTAGCCATATTACTTCAACAGTATTTAACATGAGATCCTCTCTAATCTTTACAGGAATGTGGTTCTGAATATAAACAGCAACACCTCCACCACTGGCATTTCTGTATTTTCTGTAGATGTTATAACCATGTATTGCTACAACCGTATCGTCAAAGGTACTATCTAAGTGAGTTTCAGAGATTGTCAGAACATGAATGTCACCTGTTACTATCAATTTAATTATTAATTTCATGAGCCTTGTCTTATGCTACATATGTTAACGTGGGCATTTTTTCTCTCACTTTTCTGGGATTCCTGATTGTTTTCATTGCTTTATTGGGGAGCTTAGCAAAAGTAGACATGCTCATGTTATTTATGTTCGTGCACGTTGAGCTGCACACCGTGGACTTCCTTCTAGGGCACACCGCCTCAGTGCTAACAGTATCTCTGGCTCATAGGCTAGTTACAGCAAACAATAGCTGTAGGATCAGTAGAGGCATTCAGGGCAGTAAGAGGGATGTAAATTAGGTTACTTTTGTGATATCCAGCACCCCTGGGATAATGTACATTTGCTAAAGCATTATGACAACTCAGTGACACAGCGGTAGGGATTAGCTGAGCTGGACTTGGGTCATTGATAAGTCCTTGTCTCAACGCAGCCTTATAATGCTGTGAAAGGATCCAGGAACCCAAATTATTTGGGTGGATCCCATCCTCCTTATAAAACCAGCTTTGTTTCCAGAAGGTTTCAAATTGTCAGTAAATGTTACACCCAAAGAGCTGCAATCGTCTCGTAGCCAGTTATGGAGGGATAACAGTCCGCTGAACCAGTCAATGCCACGATTTAGGGAGGACAGAGGGACAGATATTATGGGGTGTTTGTTGGTGTCAAGTAGAGACCCAATCAGTTCTTTACAATCCATCTTCAGATGTTCTGAGTTCTAACCCTTCTTAATGTCATTGAATCCCACATGAACTATGATAGACTCAGTTTCCTGATGCAGGTTTATAATGTCTGGGAGCAGTTTATTGATGTCCTGATGCAGGTTTATAATGTCTGGGAGCAGATTGTTGATGTCCTGAAGCAGGTTTATAATGTTAGGGAGCAGATTATTGATGTCCTGATGCAGGTTTATAATGTTTGGGAGCAGATTGTTGATGTCCTGAAGCAGGTTTATAATGTTAGGGAGCAGTTTATTGATGTCCTGATGCTGGTTTATAATGTTAGGGAGCAGCTTATTGATGTCCTGATGCAGGTTTATAATGTTGGTGAGCAGGTTATTGATGTCCTGATGCAGGTTTATAATGTTAGGGAGCAGGTTATTGATGTCCTGATGCAGGTTTATAATGTTAGGGAGCAGGTTATTGATGTCCTGATGCAGGTTTATAATGTTAGGGAGCAACTTATTGATGTCCTGATGCAGGTTTATAATGTTAGGGAGCAGTTTATTGATGTCCTGATGCTGGTTTATAATGTTAGGGAGCAGCTTATTGATGTCCTGATGCAGGTTTATAATGTTGGGGAGCAGGTTATTGATGTCCTGATGCAGGTTTATAATGTTAGGGAGCAGGTTATTGATGTCCTGATGCAGGTTTATAATGTTAGGGAGCAGGTTATTGATGTCCTGATGCAGGTTTATAATGTTAGGGAGCAACTTATTGATGTCCTGATGCAGGTTTATAATGTTAGGGAGCAACTTATTGATGTCCTGATGCAGGTTTATAATGTTAGGGAGCAACTTATTGATGTCCTGATGCAGGTTTATAATGTTAGGGAGCAACTTATTGATGTCCTGATGCAGGTTTATAGTGTTGGGGAGCAGCTTATTGATGTCCTGATGCAGGTTTATAATGTTAGGGAGCAGATTGTTGATGTCCTGATGCAGGTTTATAATGTTAGGGAGCAGATTGTTGATGTCCTGATGCAGGTTTGTAATGTTAGGGAACAGATTGTTGATGTCTTGTACCCGTGCTCCTAGATGGCACAAATGTTTTGCTCCAGGGACTGAGACATTTCTCACCATTGAACTGCCCAATACAACAGCCGGAGAAGGGGATGGAGAAATCCGCCCATTCCCACCCCTCACACAATTGGTTGAGCCTTTCACGGGCCCATGAGAAGCAGGATAGGGTATGCCCGCTGCTCCTCCCACAGCAGGCAGTCAGATCCAGAGAGGGAAAGGAGTCGGACTCGACAACGATGCCTTTGCTAGAGTTGGTGGTGCTGGAGTTGGTGGTCTCAGACACAGGCAGTCCCAGCGATGGAGGTGCAGGTTGATCATGTACCAGTTCAGAGACACTATTCCTTATGTCAATCTGCTCCGAACCTCTTGCAGTCACTCCCATCCGCTTAGCAGCATGCTGCTGCCTTCGGTTTCCACCACTTGTGACATGGAACCAGCGCTGATTAGAACAGTCTTCTTGCTGTTCTCCGTCTACTTCACTACAGGATGGAGGAGGAGAACAGATGGAGATGACTTCCTTGGCAGGCTAGTTCCAGGTAGCACAGGCCATTCAGATAGGGACAGATCGAGACGACTTCCTTGGCAGGCTAGTTCCAGGTAGCACAGGCCATTCAGATAGGGACAGATGGAGAGGACCTCCTTGGCAGGCTAGTTCCAGGTAGCACAGGACATTCAGATGGGGACAGATAAAGAGGACCTCCTTGGCAGGCTAGTTCCAGGTAGCACAGGCCATTCAGATAGGGACAGATGGAGAGGACCTCCTTGGCAGACTAGTTCCAGGTAGCACAGGCCATTCAGATGGGGACAGATGGAGAGGACCTCCTTGGCAGGCTAGTTCCAGGTAGCACAGGCCATTCAGATAGGGACAGATGGAGAGGACCTCCTTGGCAGGCTAGTTCCAGGTAGCACAGGTCATTCAGATGGGGACATTCCTTGGCAGGCTAGTTCCAGGTAGCACAGGCCATTCAGATAGGGACAGATGGAGAGGACCTCCTTGGCAGACTAGTTCCAGGTAGCACAGGCCATTCAGATAGCGACAGATGGAGAGGACCTCCTTGGCAGGCTAGTTCCAGGTAGCACAGGCCATACAGATAGGGACAGATGGAGAGGACCTCCTTGGCAGGCTAGTTCCAGGTAGCACAAGCCATTCAGAAAGGGACAGATTGAGAGGACCTCCTTGGCAGGCTAGTTCCAGGTAGCACAGGCCATTCAGATGGGGACAGATGGAGAGGACCTCCTTGGCAGGCTTGTTCCAGGTAGCACAGGCCATTCAGATGGAGACGACTTCCTTGGCAGGCTAGTTCCAGGTAGCACAGGCCATTCAGATAGGGACAGATCGAGACAGGCAGGCTAGTTCCAGGTAGCACAGGCCATTCAGATAGGGACAGATGGAGAGAAGCTTCTTGGCAGGCTAGTTCCAGGTAGCACAGGCCATTCAGATAGGGACAGATGGAGAGGACCTCCTTGGCAGGCTAGTTCCAGGTAGCACAGGACATTCAGATGGGGACAGATAAAGAGGACCTCCTTGGCAGGCTAGTTCCAGGTAGCACAGGCCATTCAGATAGGGACAGATGGAGAGGACCTCCTTGGCAGACTAGTTCCAGGTAGCACAGGCCATTCAGATGGGGACAGATAAAGAGGACCTCCTTGGCAGGCTAGTTCCAGGTAGCACAGGCCATTCAGATAGGGACAGATGGAGAGGACCTCCTTGGCAGACTAGTTCCAGGTAGCACAGGCCATTCAGATGGGGACAGATGGAGAGGACCTCCTTGGCAGGCTAGTTCCAGGTAGCACAGGCCATTCAGATAGGGACAGATGGAGAGGACCTCCTTGGCAGGCTAGTTCCAGGTAGCACAGGTCATTCAGATGGGGACAGATAAAGAGGACCTCCTTGGCAGGCTAGTTCCAGGTAGCACAGGCCATACAGATAGGGACAGATGGAGAGGACCTCCTTGGCAGGCTAGTTCCAGGTAGCACAAGCCATTCAGAAAGGGACAGATTGAGAGGACCTCCTTGGCAGGCTAGTTCCAGGTAGCACAGGCCATTCAGATGGGGACAGATGGAGAGGACCTCCTTGGCAGGCTTGTTCCAGGTAGCACAGGCCATTCAGATGGAGACGACGTCCTTGGCAGGCTAGTTCCAGGTAGCACAGGCCATTCAGATAGGGACAGATCGAGACGACTTCCTTGGCAGGCTAGTTCCAGGTAGCACAGGCCATTCAGATAGGGACAGATGGAGAGAAGCTTCTTGGCAGGCTAGTTCCAGGTAGCACAGGCCATTCAGATAGGGACAGATGGAGAGGACCTCCTTGGCAGGCTAGTTCCAGGTAGCACAGGACATTCAGATGGGGACAGATAAAGAGGACCTCCTTGGCAGGCTAGTTCCAGGTAGCACAGGCCATTCAGATAGGGACAGATGGAGAGGACCTCCTTGGCAGACTAGTTCCAGGTAGCACAGGCCATTCAGATAGGGACAGATGGAGAGGACCTCCTTGGCAGGCTAGTTCCAGGTAGCACAGGCCATTCAGATAGGGACAGATGGAGAGGACCTCCTTGGCAGGCTAGTTCCAGGTAGCAGGCCATACAGATAGGGACAGATGGAGAGGACCTCCTTGGCAGGCTAGTTCCAGGTAGCACAAGCCATTCAGAAAGGGACAGATTGAGAGGACCTCCTTGGCAGGCTAGTTCCAGGTAGCACAGGCCATTCAGATGGGGACAGATGGAGAGGACCTCCTTGGCAGGCTAGTTCCAGGTAGCACAGGCCATTCAGATGGAGACGACTTCCTTGGCAGGCTAGTTCCAGGTAGCACAGGCCATTCAGATAGGGGCAGATGGAGAGGACCTCCTTGGCAGGCTAGTTCCAGGTAGCACAGGCCATTCAGATAGGGACAGATGGAGAGGACCTCCTTGGCAGGCTAGTTCCAGGTAGCACAGGACATTCAGATAGGGACAGATGGAGAGGACCTCCTTGGCAGGCTAGTTCCAGGTAGCACAGGCCATTCAGATAGGGACAGACGGAGAGGACCTTCTTGGCAGGCTAGTTCCAGGTAGCACAGGACATTCAGATAGGGACAGATGGGGAGGACCTCCTTGGCAGGCTTGTTCCAGGTAGCACAGGCCATTCAGATGGAGACGACTTCCTTGGCAGGCTAGTTCCAGGTAGCACAGGCCATTCAGATAGGGACAGATGACAAGGCAGGGAAACATATATTAGGCCCGAGTGGCATCCTACCGTCCTTTCCCCGTAAGTTTGGCAGAACTGAGATTTGCTTGCTAAGCGTAGCCACTTCATTCCTGTAGTTCCCCGCTATCAAACAATTACCACATTGGAACTCCGGATTGTCAATACCGTCCCAGACAAGATCTTAATAAACACAGCTTCTACAGTGCTGGAAACGTTAGCTATTCCAGGTGAAGGGGGCTCCATTGCAACCTAGCCTGCTGGCTAGTTGGTAGCAGGTGTTGACACAAACACACTTATGAACACATTTAAAATAAAACAAAGTGAAGCAACAATTCAGGAACTATCTGTTTTCGTGACAGGAAGTAACTACAGTTCTTCTTCTACAGTAGCAGAATCAACACCAAAGCAGAACCCAGAGTCCACCCTGACCTATAGTTTAGAACCTTTACCCTGCTCTCAATTTCACTTCCTCAAAAGGCTTCAGCTGTAACGAGGGAAGTGTGTCTTCAGCCTTCAGAGATGGGCAGTGAGTCAGGCATACTAACTGATCCTAGAGCCGTTTACTGATGCCTAAGACTACACACACATGCCGTTTAGAAGTGTTAGTTTAGTATGTACAATAGTGTTTCCTCCCACACCAGTCTTTCCCTTTCAGTCATGTGATGTGTGCCTGTCTCTCAGTTCAGTTGAAGGTCTTTATTGGCATGGGAAACATATGTTTACAATGCCAAAGAAAATGGAATAGACAAACAAAAGGGAAAAAAACAAGCGAAACATTAGTTAAAATTACACTCACAAAAGTTAAACGAATATAGACATTTCAAGTGTTATATTATTGGCTGTGTACAGTGTTGTAAGAATGTGCAAATAGTTGAAGTATGAAAGGGAAAATCAAAAGATAAATATAGGTTGTAATTACAATGTTTGTTTGTTCTCCACTGGTTTCCCTTTTCTCATGGCAACGGGCCACACATCTTGTTGCTGTGACGGCACACTGCGGTATTTCACCTAACAGATATGGGATTTTATCAATGTTTGATTTGTTTTCAAATTCTTTGTGTGATCTGTGGGAAATACGTCTCTCTAATGTGGTTTTGGCAGGAGGTTAGGAGGTGCAGCTTAGTTTGTGGGCACATAGGCACACCTGACTCTCAAGAGGAGACAGGCGATGACGACCTCATCAATAGCAAGGCTATGGTCACTAAGTCTGTACAACGTCAAGGATTTCCTTCATTTGGTGTCCGGCACAGTGGCTATTTATTATACCTCTGTCAACTCTGTTTTGGGCCAGATAACATTCCACTTTGATCTGGCTTTTGGTTGATTCTTTCCAGTGTGTCATAGTTAACCTTTAACTTTCTGGGTCTGAATGTTGTGTTGCTGTCCTGGGGATCTGTGGGGTCTAATAGTGTTGCTGTCCTGTGGCTCTGTGGGGTCTAGTTGTGTTGCTGTCCTGGGGCTTTGTGGGGTCTAGTTGTGTTGCTGTCCTGGGGCTCTGTGGGGTCTAATAGTGTTGCTGTCCTGGGGCTCTGTGGGGTCTAGTTGTGTTGCTGTCCTGGGGCTTTGTGGGGTCTAGTTGTGTTGCTGTCCTGGGGCTTTGTGGGGTCTAAATGTGTTTTTGTCCTGGGGCTCTGTGGGGTCTAGTTGTGTTGCTGTCCTGGGGCTCTGTGGGGTCTAGTTGTGTTGCTGTCCTGGGGCTCTGTGGGGTCTAGTTGTGTTGCTGTCCTGGGGCTCTGTGGGGTCTAGTTGTGTTGCTGTCCTGGGGCTCTGTGGGGTCTAGTTGTGTTGCTGTCCTGGGGCTCTGTGGGGTCTAGTTGTGTTGCTGTCCTGGGGCTCTGTGGGGTCTAGTTGTTTTGCTGTCCTGGGGCTCTGTGGGGTCTAGTTGTTTTGCTGTCCTGGGGCTCTGTGGGGTCTAGTTGTTTTGCTGTCCTGGGGCTCTGTGGGGTCTAGTTGTGTTGCTGTCCTGGGGCTCTGTGGGGTCTAGTTGTGTTGCTGTCCTGGGGCTCTGTGGGGTCTAGTTGTGTTGCTGTCCTGGGGCTCTGTGGGGTCTAAATGTGTTGCTCTCCTAGGGGTCTAGTTGTGTTTGTGAACAGAGCCCCAGAACCATCTGGCTGAGGAGACTCTTCTTTAGGTTCATCTCTCTGTTAGTGAGGGCTTTGTGGCGAAACGTGTGGACATCGCTTCCTTTTAGGTGGTTGCAGAATCTAACAGCTCTTTTCTGGAGTTTTATAACTAGTGGGTATAGTCCTAATTCTGCTCTGCATCTTTTGGGGTTTCTGATTTCTGACGTGCTGTTCCTTCTTTTTCCACAGTGTATTTCTGTATTGTTTTAGTTATTTATTTTCTAAGCTTTTTACTCTTCATCAAAACATTTGTCATTGTTAGTTGTTTTTCTGCTTGAATTTAAAGTGTGATATATTAGCTGATAGGTCAAATATACTGTTCATGCTCCCTACTGCTAAATTTACACTTTCACTATTACACCTTCACAGCAGGTAGAGTGTTGGACTAGTAACCAGCAGGTAGCGTAGTGGTTAGAGCGTTGGACTAGTAACCAGCAGGTAGCCTAGTGGTTAGAGGCAGGTAGCCTAGTGGTTAGAGGCAGGTAGCCTAGTGGTTAGAGCTTTGGACTAGTAACCAGCAGGTAGCCTAGTGGTTAGAGCGTTGGACCAGTAACCAGCAGGTAGCCTAGTGGTTAGAGAGTTGGACTAGTAACCAGCAGGTAGCCTAGTGGTTAGAGTGTTGGAATAGTAACCCGCAGGCAGCCTAGTGGTTAGAGTGTTGGACTAGTAACCAGCAGGTAGCCTAGTGGTTAGAGCGTTGGACTAGTAACCAGCAGGTAACCTAGTGGTTAGTGTTGGACTAGTAACCAGCAGGTAGCCTAGTGGTTAGAGTGTTGGACTAGTAACCAGCAGGTAGCCTAGTGGTTAGTGTTGGACTAGTAACCAGCAGGTAGCCTAGTGGTTAGAGTGTTGGACTAGTAACCAGCAGGTAGCCTAGTGGTTAGAGCGTTGGACTAGTAACCAGCAGCTAGCCTAGTGGTTAGAGCGTTGGACCAGTAACCAGCAGGTAGCCTAGTGGTTAGAGTGTTGGACTAGTAACCAGCAGGTAGCCTAGTGGTTAGAGTGTTGGAATAGTAACCCACAGGCAGCCTAGTGGTTAGAGTGTTGGACTAGTAACCAGCAGGTAGCCTAGTGGTTAGAGCGTTGGACTAGTAACCAGCAGGTAGCCTAGTGGTTAGAGGCAGGTAGCCTAGTGGTTAGAGGCAGGTAGCCTAGTGGTTAGAGGCAGGTAGCCTAGTGGTTAGAGGCAGGTAGCCTAGTGGTTAGAGCGTTGGGCCAGTAACCAGCAGGTAGCCTAGTGGTTAGAGCGTTGGACTAGTAACCAGCAGGTAGCCTAGTGGTTAGAGCGTTGGGCCAGTAACCAGCAGGTAGCCTAGTGGTTAGAGTGTTGGACTAGTAACCAGCAGGTAGCCTAGTGGTTAGAGCGTTGGACTAGTAACCAGCAGGTAGCCTAGTGGTTAGAGGGTTGGACCAGTAACCAGCAGGTAGCCTAGTGGTTAGAGCGTTGGACTAGTAACCAGCAGGTAGCCTAGTGGTTAGAGCGTTGGGCCAGTAACCAGCAGGTAGCCTACTGGTTAGAGCGTTGGACTAGTATCCGAAAGATTGCTGGATCGAATCCCCGAGCTGACAAGATAAAAATCTGTCGTTCTGCCTCTGAACAAGGCAGTTAACCCACTGTTCCTCGGCCGTCATTGTAAATAAGAATTTGTTCTTAACTGACTTGCCTGGTTAAATAAAGGTTAAATAAAAACTATTACAGGACAACATTTTGTCTAGGAAGTTGTCTAGGAGGGATTTGTGGTTGGCCAATAGTTTTTTTTTTGGTACATTTCTACACTACCTTCCATCCTTTTCGGCGTTGATGCCTCGTGATTTGAGCAAAGCTCCGTTCAAGTAGACTGCTTTTGTTGTGGTCTGATAGGGGAGTCAGTGGGCTGACTGAACGCTCCGAGAGACTCTGGGTTGAGGTCAGTGATAAAGTAGTCTACAGTACTACTGCCAAGAGATGAGGTATAGGTGTACCTACCATATGAGTGCAGGAGTACAATAGAGCTGCAGGAGTTGTGACCCCTTTTTGTTGGTTATGTAGTTATATTTAGGGGGGCATATGGGGGAGGGAATGCTGTCACCTCCAGGTAGCTGTTTGTCCCTCTGTGTGCTGATGGTGTCAGGTTCTTGTCCAGTTCTGGCATTTGTGTCACCACAGACTAGTACATGTCCCTGGGCCTGGAAATGATTGATCTCCCCCTCCAGGATGGAGAAGCTGTCTTCATTAAAGTATCGGGATTCTAGTGGGGGATATAGGTAGTACACAGGAGGACATTTGTCTCTGTTCAGATCATTTTCTTTTGAATTTCTAGCCAATTGTTTTGATTAATTTAATAGAGTGGGTTAGGTCTGCTCTATACCAAATTATCATACCCCCTGAGTCCCTTCCCTGTTTCACACCTGGTAGTTTGGTGGATGGGACTACCAGCTCTCAGTAACCTAGAGGGCAACCAGTGGGTCCGTCTCCTCTTTACCAGGTTTCTTGTAGACTGACGGTCTGTATTTCTGATTTCTTTGGTGAGGTCTGCATTCCCTTTTCTTTAGGCCAAAGGCAGATGACCTCAAATCAAATCGCCAAGCCAGACAGGAAGATCACATCAGTGACGCACCCCTCCTAGGGATGGTATGAAAGAGCCCTAGTAAGTCAGTGACTCAGCCCCTGTAATAGGGTTAGAGGCAGAGAATCCCAGTGGAAAGACGGGATCCGGCCAGGCAGAGACAGGAAGGGCGGTTCGTTGCTCCAGAGCCTTTCCGTTCACCTTCACACTCCTGGGCCAGACTACACTCAATCATATGACCCACTGAAGAGATGAGTCTTCAGTAAAGACTTAAAGGTTGAGACCGAGTTTGCGTCTCTGACATGGTTAGGCAGACCGTTCCATAAAAATGGAGCTCTATAGGAGAAAGCCCTGCCTCCAGCTGTTTGCTTAGAAATTCTAGGGACAATTAGGAGGCCTGCGTCTTGTGACCGTAGCGTACGTGTAGGTATGTACGGCAGGACCAAATCAGAGAGATAGGTAGGAGCAAGCCCATGTAATGCTTTGTAGGTTAGCAGTAAAACCTTGAAATCAATGTTACGTAGATGAAAAAAGCTGTCCTTGAAATGGTCTTGATATGTTCTTCAAAAGAGAGATCAGGGTCCAGGGTAACGCCGAGGTCCTTCACAGTTTTATTTGAGACGGCTGTACAACCATTAAGATTAATTGTCAGATTCAACAGAAGATCTCTTTGTTTCTTGGGACCTAGAACAAGCATCTCTGTTTAAAAGTTTAAGTGTAAGTTTAAAAGTAGAAAGTTTGCAGCCATCCACTTCCTTATGTCTGAAATACAGGCTTCTAGCGAGGGCAATTTTGGGGCTTCACCATGTTTCATTGAAATGTACAGCTGTGTGTCATCCGCATAGCAGTGAAAGTTAACATTATGTTTTCGAATGACATCCCCAAGAGGTAAAATATATAGTGAAAACAATAGTGGTCCTAAAACGGAACCTTGAGGAACACCGAAATTTACAGTTGATTTGTCAGAGGACAAACCATTCACAGAGACAAACTGATATCTTTCTGACAGATAAGATATAAACCAGGCCAGCACTTGTCCTTGTTGACCAATTTGGGTTTCCAATCTCTCCAAAAGAACGTGGTGATCGATGGTATCAAAAGCAGCACTAAGGTCTAGGAGCACGAGGACAGATGCAGAGCCTCGGTCTGATGCCATTAAAAGGTAATTTACCACCTTCACAAGTGCAGTCTCAGTGCTATGATGGGGTCTAAAACCAGACTGAAGCATTTTGTATACATTGTTTATCTTCAGGAAGGCAGTGAGTCATCCTCTCTTGGGGAATGCTGCTTTTTACTTAGCTTTGCGACAGTATCAAAAAGGAATTTTGGATTGTTCTTATTTTCCTCAATTAAGTTAGAAAAATAGGATGATCGAGCAGCAGTAAGGGCTCTTCGGTACTGCACGGTACTGTCTTTCCAAGCTAGTCGGAAGACTTCCAGTTTGGTGTGGCGCCATTTCCGTTCCAATTTTCTGGAAGCTTGCTTCAGAGCTCGGGTATTTTCTGTGTACCAGGGAGCTAGTTTCTTATGAGAAATGTTTTTAGTTTTTATGGGTGCAACTGCATCTAGGGTATTGCGCAAGGTTAAATTGAGTACCTCATTTAGGTGGTTAACTGATTTTTGTCCTCTGGCGTCCTTGGGTAGACAGAGGGAGTCTGGAAGGACATCAAGGAATCTTTGTGTTGTCTGTGAATTTATAGCATGACTTGATGTTCCTTGGTTGGGGTCTGAGCAGATTATTTGTTGCAATTGCAAACGTAATAAAATGGTGGTCCGATAGTCCAGGATTATGAGGAAAAACATTAAGATCCAAAACATTTATTCCATGGGACAAAACTAGGTCCAGAGAGTATGACTGTGACAGTGAGTGGGTCCAGAGACATGTTGGACAAAACCCACTGAGTCGATGATGGCTCCGAAAGCCTTTTGGAGTGGGTCTTTGGACTTTTCCATGTGAATATTAAATTCACCAAAGATTAGAATATTATCTGCTATGACTACAAGGTCCGATAGGAATTCAGGGAACTCAGTGAGGAACGCTGTATATGGCCCAGGAGGCATGTAAACAGTTGCTATAAAAAGTGATTGAGTAGGCTGCATAGATTTCATGACTAGAAGCTCAAGATGAAAACGTCATTATTTTTTTTTGTAAATTGACATTTGCTATCGTAAATGTTAGCAACACCTCCGCCTTTGCGGGATGCACGGGGTATATGGTCACTAGTGTAGCCAGGAGGTGAGGCCTCATTTAACACAGTAAATTCATCAGGCTTAAGCCATGTTTCAGTGAGGCCAATCACATCAAGATTATGATCAGTAATTAGTTCATTGACTATTATTGCCTTTGAAGTAAGGGATCTAACATTAAGTAGCCCTAATTTGAGATGTGAGGTATCATGATCTCTTTCAATAATGACAGGAATGGAGGTGGTCTTTATTCCAGTGAGATTGCTAAGGCGAACACCGCCATGTTTAGTTTTGCCCAACCTAGATCGAGGCACAGACACGGTCTCAATGGGGATAGCTGAGCTGACTACACGGACTGTGCTAGTGGCAGACTCCACTATGCTGGCAGGCTGGCTAACAGCCTGCTGCCTGGCCTGCACCCTATTTCATTGTGGAGCTAGAGGAGTTAGAGCCCTGTCCTTTGATATTCCAAGATGAGATTCTCTCTCTCCTTACTTGGTCTCTCCTTACTTTTCAAATGTGCAGAGATTATGTTCTCTGTCTCGCTGTCAGGGAGGAGTCAGATGTGCTGGTAACAGAGAGTGGGTTTACATTTGATTGGATGGTATGGCACCCTATTCCCTATATAGTGCACTACTATAGACCAGAGCCCTATGGCACCCTATTCCCTATATAGTGCACTACTATAGACCAGAGCCCTATGGCACCCTATTCACTATATAGTGCATTACTATAGACCAGAGCCCTATAACACCCTATTCCCGATATAGTGCACTACTATAGACCAGAGCCCTATGACACACTATTCCCTATATAGTGCACTACTTTAGACCAGAGCCCTATGGCACCCTATTCAGTCTGTTTGTATCCTCTGAGCCAAACACAAGTAAATTCACCAGAGACGATACCAACAGCCTGCCAAGTTACCAAGATATTTTACCAGCTTACCCCTCTCTCTCGCTCTCTCCCTCTGAAATACTGTTTAGAAGAGGAACCGTTTCTGTTTGTATCCTCTGACACAAACACAAGTCAATTAACCAGAGACTAAACCAACAGCCTGCCAAGTTACCAAGATATTTCACCAGCTTACCCCCCTGTTTCTCTCTCCATCTGAATTACTGTTTAGAAGAGGAACCAGTTGAATAGTAACCAGCCTGTTAATCACCTACATTCCTATCTACCATAATGAGCAGAGAAAGAGGTGACTCTGCTCATTATGGTCAGGAAGGGGGGGCCTCTCTCTGCTCATTATGGTCAGGAAGGGGGGGCCTCTCTCTGCTCATTATGGTCAGGCTGAGGGGACTCTGCTCATTATGGTCAGACTGAGGGGACTCTCTGCTTATTATGGTCAGGCTGAGGGGACTCTGCTCATTATGGTCAGGCTGAGGGGGCTCTCTCTGCTCATTATGATGGTCAGGCTGAGGGGACTCTCTCTGCTCATTATGATGGTCAGGCTGATGGGACTCTCTCTGCTCATTATGATGGTCAGGCTGAGGGAACTCTCTCTGCTCATTATGGTCAGACTGTAAACAAAGTATTGATGTCTAGTTGACCTTGACACACACCGACGCAGGCGTGCACTCACAGACCCACACACAATCAAGTCAACACTTTTGCCAAATTGCAGTGTCTCTGTTGCACCACTGCCAGCCGTCATAGAAGTAGACATTTCGTTAGGGCTAAATCAGACCATGTTTTTAGGATTCAGACGTGAGACCATCTGGTCAGGCTGAATCCTGTTGATTCAGTTCACTCTGAGGTTGGCTGAAACGTCCGTAGACTCACACACTCCAGTCCTGTTGGTAGTTTGGGAAGACACAGTGAACATCTACCTGCTCTAGAAACTCTGCTGTCTCTGCAGTTCATGAATGAGCACATCCATAAGTCTCTGCTAGGTAAAGCCACGCCTTATCTCAGCTCACTGGTCACCATAGCAGCACCCACTCGTAGCACGCACTCCAGGAGGTATATCTAACTGGTCACTCCCAAAACCAATTCCTCCTTTGGTCGCCTTTCCTTCCAGTTCTCTGCTGCCAATGACTGGAACGAACTGCAAAAATCACTGAAGCTGGAGACTCATATCTCCCTCACTAGCTTCAAGCACCAGCTGTCAGAGAAGCTCACAGATTACTGCACCTGTACATAGCCCACCTGTAAACAGCCCATCTATCTACCTACCTCATCTCAGCTGCAGACCGTTTCTGAATGAATAAGTTAGTCCTAAATACTTCAACATCTAAATGCATTGTATTTGGAACAAAACACTCACTAAACCCTAAACCTCAACTAAATATTGTAATAAATCATGTGGAAATTGAGCAAGTTGAGATGACTAAACTGCTTGGAGTAACCCTGGATTGTAAACTGTAATGGTCAAAACTTGTTGATACAACAGTAGCTGAGATGGGGAGAAGTCTGTCCATAATAAAGTGCTGCTCTACCTTCTAAACAACACTATCAACAAGGCAAGTCCTACAGGCCCTAGTTTCTACCTTCTTAACAACACTATCAACAAGGCAAGTCCTATAGGCCCTAGTTTCTACCTTCTAAACAACACTATCAACAAGGCAAGTCCTACAGGCCCTAGTTTCTACCTTCTTAACAGCACTATCAACAAGGCAGGTCCTACAGGCCCTAGTTTCTACCTTCTTAACAACACTATCAACAAGGCAGGTCCTACAGGCCCTAGTTTCTACCTTCTTAACAGCACTATCAACAAGGCAGGTCCTACAGGCCCAAGGCTACATGGGAGGAGTCACAGTGCAGTTGTCTGTAATAGACTGGGCTACATGGGAGGAGACACAGTGCAGTTGTCTGTAATAGACTGGGCTACATGGGAGGAGACACAGTGCAGTTGTCTGTAATAGACTGGGCTACATGGGAGGAGTCACAGTGCAGTTGTCTGTAATAGACTGGGCTACATGGGAGGAGACACAGTGCAGTTGTCTGTAATAGACTGGGCTACATGGGAGGAGACACAGTGCAGTTGTCTGTAATAGACTGTAGACTGGGCTACATGGGAGGAGACACACGGTGCAGTTGTCTGTAATAGACTGTAGACTGGGCTACATGGGAGGAGACACACGGTGCAGTTGTCTGTAATAGACTGTAGACTGGGCTACATGGGAGGAGACACACGGTGCAGTTGTCTGTAATAGACTGTAGACTGGGCTACATGGGAGGAGACACACAGTGCAGTTGTCTGTAATAGACTGTAGACTGGGCTACATGGGAGGAGACACAGTGCAGTTGTCTGTAATAGACTGTAGACTGGGCTACATGGGAGGAGACACACGGTGCAGTTGTCTGTAATAGACTGTAGACTGGGCTACATGGGAGTAGACACAGTGCAGTTGTCTGTAATAGACTGTAGACTGGGCTACATGGGAGGAGACACAGTGCAGTTGTCTGTAATAGACTGGGCTACATGGGAGGAGACACACGGTGCAGTTGTCTGTAGTAGACTGGGCTACATGGGAGGACACGGTGCAGTTGTCTGTAATAGACTGTAGACTGGGCTACATGGGAGGAGACACACGGTGCAGTTGTCTGTAATAGACTGGGCTACATGGGAGGAGACACACGGTGCAGTTGTCTGTAATAGACTGGGCTACATGGGAGGAGACACACGGTGCAGTTGTCTGTAATAGACTGGGCTACATGGGAGGAGACACACGGTGCAGTTGTCTGTAGTAGACTGGGCTACATGGGAGGACACGGTGCAGTTGTCTGTAATAGACTGGGCTACATGGGAGGAGACACACGGTGCAGTTGTCTGTAATAGACTGTAGACTGGGCTACATGGGAGGACACGGTGCAGTTGTCTGTAATAGACTGTAGACTGGGCTACATGGGAGGAGACACAGTGCAGTTGTCTGTAATAGACTGGACTACATGGGAGGAGACACACGGTGCAGTTGTCTGTAATAGACTGTAGACTGGGCTACATGGGAGGAGACACAGTGCAGTTGTCTGTAATAGACTGGACTACATGGGAGGAGACACAGTGCAGTTGTCTGTAATAGACTGGGCTACATAGGAGGAGACACGGTGCAGTTGTCTGTAATAGACTGTAGACTGGGCTACATGGGAGGAGACACGGTGCAGTTGTCTGTAATAGACTGTAGACTGGGCTACATGGGAGGAGACACGGTGCAGTTGTCTGTAATAGACTGGACTACATGGGAGGAGACACAGTGCAGTTGTCTGTAATAGACTGTAGACTGGACTACATGGGAGGACACGGTGCAGTTGTCTGTAATAGACTGTAGACTGGACTACATGGGAGGAGACACACGGTGCAGTTGTCTGTAATAGACTGTAGACTGGGCTACATGGGAGGAGACACACGGTGCAGTTGTCTGTAATAGACTGTAGACTGGGCTACATGGGAGGAGACACACAGTGCAGTTGTCTGTAATAGACTGTAGACTGGGCTACATGGGAGGAGACACAGTGCAGTTGTCTGTAATAGACTGTAGACTGGGCTACATGGGAGGAGACACACGGTGCAGTTGTCTGTAATAGACTGTAGACTGGGCTACATGGGAGGAGACACAGTGCAGTTGTCTGTAATAGACTGGGCTACATGGGAGGAGACACACGGTGCAGTTGTCTGTAGTAGACTGGGCTACATGGGAGGACACGGTGCAGTTGTCTGTAATAGACTGTAGACTGGGCTACATGGGAGGAGACACACGGTGCAGTTGTCTGTAATAGACTGGGCTACATGGGAGGAGACACACGGTGCAGTTGTCTGTAATAGACTGGGCTACATGGGAGGAGACACACGGTGCAGTTGTCTGTAATAGACTGGGCTACATGGGAGGAGACACACGGTGCAGTTGTCTGTAGTAGACTGGGCTACATGGGAGGACACGGTGCAGTTGTCTGTAATAGACTGGGCTACATGGGAGGAGACACACGGTGCAGTTGTCTGTAATAGACTGTAGACTGGGCTACATGGGAGGACACGGTGCAGTTGTCTGTAATAGACTGTAGACTGGGCTACATGGGAGGAGACACAGTGCAGTTGTCTGTAATAGACTGGACTACATGGGAGGAGACACATGGTGCAGTTGTCTGTAATAGACTGTAGACTGGGCTACATGGGAGGACACGGTGCAGTTGTCTGTAATAGACTGTAGACTGGGCTACATGGGAGGAGACACAGTGCAGTTGTCTGTAATAGACTGGACTACATGGGAGGAGACACAGTGCAGTTGTCTGTAATAGACTGGGCTACATAGGAGGAGACACGGTGCAGTTGTCTGTAATAGACTGGACTACATGGGAGGAGACACAGTGCAGTTGTCTGTAATAGACTGTAGACTGGGCTACATGGGAGGAGACACGGTGCAGTTGTCTGTAATAGACTGGACTACATGGGAGGAGACACAGTGCAGTTGTCTGTAATAGACTGTAGACTGGGCTACATGGGAGGAGACACAGTGTAGTTGTCTGTAATAGACTGGACTACATGGGAGGAGACACACGGTGCAGTTGTCTGTAATAGACTGTAGACTGGGCTACATGGGAGGAGACACACGGTGCAGTTGTCTGTAATAGACTGTAGACTGGGCTACATGGGAGGAGACACAGTGCAGTTGTCTGTAATAGACTGGACTACATGGGAGGAGACACACGGTGCAGTTGTCTGTAATAGACTGGACTACATGGGAGGAGACACACGGTGCAGTTGTCTGTAATAGACTGGGCTACATGGGAGGAGACACACGGTGCAGTTGTCTGTAATAGACTGGGCTACATGGGAGGAGACACGGTGCAGTTGTCTGTAATAGACTGGACTACATGGGAGGAGACACACGGTGCAGTTGTCTGTAATAGACTGGGCTACATGGGAGGAGACACAGTGCAGTTGTCTGTAATAGACTGGGCTACATGGGAGGAGACACGGTGCAGTTGTCTGTAATAGACTAGACTGGGCTACATGGGAGGAGACACACGGTGCAGTTGTCTGTAATAGACTGTAGACTGGGCTACATGGGAGGAGACACACGGTGCAGTTGTCTGTAATAGACTGGACTACATGGGAGGAGACACACGGTGCAGTTGTCTGTAATAGACTGTAGACTGGGCTACATGGGAGGAGACACACGGTGCAGTTGTCTGTAATAGACTGGGCTACATGGGAGGAGACACACGGTGCAGTTGTCTGTAATAGACTGGGCTACATGGGAGGAGACACACGGTGCAGTTGTCTGTAATAGACTGGGCTACATGGGAGGAGACACACGGTGCAGTTGTCTGTAATAGACTGTAGACTGGGCTACATGGGAGGAGACACAGTGCAGTTGTCTGTAATAGACTGGACTACATGGGAGGAGACACAGTGCAGTTGTCTGTAATAGACTGGGCTACATAGGAGGAGACACGGTGCAGTTGTCTGTAATAGACTGTAGACTGGGCTACATGGGAGGAGACACAGTGCAGTTGTCTGTAATAGACTGTAGACTGGGCTACATGGGAGGAGACACACGGTGCAGTTGTCTGTAATAGACTGGACTACATGGGAGGAGACACAGTGCAGTTGTCTGTAATAGACTGGGCTACATGGGAGGAGACACAGTGCAGTTGTCTGTAATAGACTGTAGACTGGGCTACATGGGAGGAGACACAGTGCAGTTGTCTGTAATAGACTGTAGACTGGGCTACATGGGAGGAGACACAGTGCAGTTGTCTGTAATAGACTGTAGACTGGGCTACATGGGAGGAGACACACGGTGCAGTTGTCTGTAATAGACTGTAGACTGGGCTACATGGGAGGAGACACAGTGCAGTTGTCTGTAATAGACTGGACTACATGGGAGGAGACACACGGTGCAGTTGTCTGTAATAGACTGTAGACTGGGCTACATGGGAGGAGACACACGGTGCAGTTGTCTGTAATAGACTGTAGACTGGGCTACATGGGAGGAGACACAGTGCAGTTGTCTGTAATAGACTGGACTACATGGGAGGAGACACACGGTGCAGTTGTCTGTAATAGACTGGACTACATGGGAGGAGACACACGGTGCAGTTGTCTGTAATAGACTGGGCTACATGGGAGGAGACACACGGTGCAGTTGTCTGTAATAGACTGGGCTACATGGGAGGAGACACGGTGCAGTTGTCTGTAATAGACTGGACTACATGGGAGGAGACACACGGTGCAGTTGTCTGTAATAGACTGGGCTACAAGGGAGGAGACACAGTGCAGTTGTCTGTAATAGACTGGGCTACATGGGAGGAGACACGGTGCAGTTGTCTGTAATAGACTAGACTGGGCTACATGGGAGGAGACACACGGTGCAGTTGTCTGTAATAGACTGTAGACTGGGCTACATGGGAGGAGACACACGGTGCAGTTGTCTGTAATAGACTGGACTACATGGGAGGAGACACACAGTGCAGTTGTCTGTAATAGACTGTAGACTGGGCTACATGGGAGGAGACACACGGTGCAGTTGTCTGTAATAGACTGGGCTACATGGGAGGAGACACACGGTGCAGTTGTCTGTAATAGACTGGGCTACATGGGAGGAGACACACGGTGCAGTTGTCTGTAATAGACTGGGCTACATGGGAGGAGACACAGTGCAGTTGTCTGTAATAGACTGTAGACTGGGCTACATGGGAGGAGACACAGTGCAGTTGTCTGTAATAGACTAGACTGGGCTACATGGGAGGAGACACACGGTGCAGTTGTCTGTAATAGACTGTAGACTGGGCTACATGGGAGGAGACACAGTGCAGTTGTCTGTAATAGACTGTAGACTGGGCTACATGGGAGGAGACACAGTGCAGTTGTCTGTAATAGACTGTAGACTGGGCTACATGGGAGGACACGGTGCAGTTGTCTGTAATAGACTGGGCTACATGGGAGGACACGGTGCAGTTGTCTGTAATAGACTGGGCTACATGGGAGGAGACACACGGTGCAGTTGTCTGTAATAGACTGTAGACTGGGCTACATGGGAGGACACGGTGCAGTTGTCTGTAATAGACTGTAGACTGGGCTACATGGGAGGACACGGTGCAGTTGTCTGTAATAGACTGGGCTACATGGGAGGACACGGTGCAGTTGTCTGTAATAGACTGGGCTACATGGGAGGAGACACACGGTGCAGTTGTCTGTAGTAGACTGTAGACTGGACTACATGGGAGGACACGGTGCAGTTGTCTGTAATAGACTGGGCTACATGGGAGGAGACACACGGTGCAGTTGTCTGTAATAGACTGTAGACTGGGCTACATGGGAGGAGACACAGTGCAGTTGTCTGTAATAGACTGTAGACTGGGCTACATGGGAGGAGACACAGTGCAGTTGTCTGTAATAGACTGTAGACTGGGCTACATGGGAGGAGACACACGGTGCAGTTGTCTGTAATAGACTGTAGACTGGGCTACATGGGAGGAGACACACGGTGCAGTTGTCTGTAATAGACTGTAGACTGGGCTACATGGGAGGAGACACACAGTGCAGTTGTCTGTAATAGACTGTAGACTGGGCTACATGGGAGGAGACACAGTGCAGTTGTCTGTAATAGACTGTAGACTGGGCTACATGGGAGGAGACACACGGTGCAGTTGTCTGTAATAGACTGTAGACTGGGCTACATGGGAGGAGACACACGGTGCAGTTGTCTGTAATAGACTGTAGACTGGGCTACATGGGAGGAGACACACGGTGCAGTTGTCTGTAATAGACTGGGCTACATGGGAGGAGACACACGGTGCAGTTGTCTGTAATAGACTGGGCTACATGGGAGGAGACACACGGTGCAGTTGTCTGTAATAGACTGGGCTACATGGGAGGAGACACACGGTGCAGTTGTCTGTAATAGACTGTAGACTGGGCTACATGGGAGGAGACACAGTGCAGTTGTCTGTAATAGACTGGACTACATGGGAGGAGACACAGTGCAGTTGTCTGTAATAGACTGGGCTACATAGGAGGAGACACGGTGCAGTTGTCTGTAATAGACTGTAGACTGGGCTACATGGGAGGAGACACAGTGCAGTTGTCTGTAATAGACTGTAGACTGGGCTACATGGGAGGAGACACACGGTGCAGTTGTCTGTAATAGACTGGACTACATGGGAGGAGACACAGTGCAGTTGTCTGTAATAGACTGGACTACATGGGAGGAGACACACGTTGCAGTTGTCTGTAATAGACTGTAGACTGGGCTACATGGGAAGAGACACAGTGCAGTTGTCAGTAATAGACTGTAGACTGGGCTACATGGGAGGAGACACACGGTGCAGTTGTCTGTAATAGACTGTAGACTGGGCTACATGGGAGGAGACACAGTGCAGTTGTCTGTAATAGACTGGACTACATGGGAGGAGACACACGGTGCAGTTGTCTGCAATAGACTGTAGACTGGGCTACATGGGAGGAGACACACGGTGCAGTTGTCTGTAATAGACTGTAGACTGGGCTACATGGGAGGAGACACAGTGCAGTTGTCTGTAATAGACTGGACTACATGGGAGGAGACACACGGTGCAGTTGTCTGTAATAGACTGGACTACATGGGAGGAGACACACGGTGCAGTTGTCTGTAATAGACTGGGCTACATGGGAGGAGACACACGGTGCAGTTGTCTGTAATAGACTGGGCTACATGGGAGGAGACACGGTGCAGTTGTCTGTAATAGACTGGACTACATGGGAGGAGACACACGGTGCAGTTGTCTGTAATAGACTGGGCTACATGGGAGGAGACACAGTGCAGTTGTCTGTAATAGACTGGGCTACATGGGAGGAGACACAGTGCAGTTGTCTGTAATAGACTAGACTGGGCTACATGGGAGGAGACACACGGTGCAGTTGTCTGTAATAGACTGTAGACTGGGCTACATGGGAGGAGACACACGGTGCAGTTGTCTGTAATAGACTGGACTACATGGGAGGAGACACACGGTGCAGTTGTCTGTAATAGACTGGGCTACATGGGAGGAGACACAGTGCAGTTGTCTGTAATAGACTGGACTACATGGGAGGAGACACACGGTGCAGTTGTCTGTAATAGACTGGACTACATGGGAGGAGACACACGGTGCAGTTGTCTGTAATAGACTGGGCTACATGGGAGGAGACACACGGTGCAGTTGTCTGTAATAGACTGGGCTACATGGGAGGAGACAGTGCAGTTGTCTGTAATAGACTGTAGACTGGGCTACATGGGAGGAGACACAGTGCAGTTGTCTGTAATAGACTGTAGACTGGGCTACATGGGAGGAGACACAGTGCAGTTGTCTGTAATAGACTGTAGACTGGGCTACATGGGAGGAGACACACGGTGCAGTTGTCTGTAATAGACTGTAGACTGGGCTACATGGGAGGAGACACAGTGCAGTTGTCTGTAATAGACTGTAGACTGGGCTACATGGGAGGAGACACAGTGCAGTTGTCTGTAATAGACTGGGCTACATGGGAGGAGACACAGTGCAGTTGTCTGTAATAGACTGTAGACTGGGCTACATGGGAGGAGACACACGGTGCAGTTGTCTGTAATAGACTGGGCTACATGGGAGGAGACACACAGTGCAGTTGTCTGTAATAGACTGTAGACTGGGCTACATGGGAGGAGACACAGTGCAGTTGTCTGTAATAGACTGTAGACTGGGCTACATGGGAGGAGACACAGTGCAGTTGTCTGTAATAGACTGTAGACTGGGCTACATGGGAGGAGACACACAGTGCAGTTGTCTGTAATAGACTGTAGACTGGGCTACATGGGAGGAGTCACAGTGCAGTTGTCTGTAATAGACTGGGCTACATGGGAGGAGACACAGTGCCGTTGTCTGTAATAGACTGGGCTACATGGGAGGAGACACAGTGCAGTTGTCTGTAATAGACTGTAGACTGGGCTACATGGGAGGAGACACAGTGCAGTTGTCTGTAATAGACTGTAGACTGGGCTACATGGGAGGAGACACACGGTGCAGTTGTCTGTAATAGACTGGGCTACATGGGAGGAGACACAGTGCAGTTGTCTGTAATAGACTGGGCTACATGGGAGGAGACACACGGTGCAGTTGTCTGTAATAGACTGTAGACTGGGCTACATGGGAGGAGACACACGGTGCAGTTGTCTGTAGTAGACTGTAGACTGGACTACATGGGAGGAGACACGGTGCAGTTTTCTGTAGTAGACTGTAGACTGGACTACATGGGAGGAGACACGGTGCAGTTGTCTGTAGTAGACTGTAGACTGGGCTACATGGGAGGACACGGTGCAGTTGTCTGTAATAGACTGTAGACTGGTTACTACAGGGTTACTGTAGAGTTACTATAGGGTTACTGTAGAGTTACTATAGGGTTAGTATAGGGTTAGGGTTACTGTAGAGTTACTATAGGGTTAGTATAGGGTTAGGGTTACTGTAGAGTTACTATAGGGTTACTGTAGAGTTACTATAGGGTTACTGTAGAGTTACTGTAGGGTTACTATATAGTTGGTGTTACTGAGTTAATAATAAACCCCAGGAAGAGTAGCTGCTGCCTTGGCAGGAACTAATGGGGATCCATAATAAACCCCAGGAAGAGTAGCTGCTGCCTTGGCAGGAACTAATGGGGATCCATAATAAACCCCAGGAAGAGTAGCTGCTGCCTTGGCAGGAACTAATGTGGATCCACAATAAATATAAAACCGTCATACCTTTTAATGTTCTGTGATTCAGAACAGTACTTCTCACCCTGGCGTATTGCCCTGGAGGTACTGCAGGGGAGGGGATTCAGTAACTCATAACAGTTACAGTTACTGTTAACAGTTAGTGTCATAACAATAGCTACATACTGGCATTTCAGAGCAGCTGCTTTAAAATAGGTTTTTGTTGTCCTGTACACACCAGTCAGTCAGTCTGTCTGCTCTATGATAGCTGTATGGATTACCACAGATTGAGGTCAGAGATTAGGAGGTTGGGTCCCCTTGCCTCCCCCTCTCTCCAGCTGCTTTCCCTCTCCCCCCCCCCATAATGCCCCCACCTCACTGTTATGTAGACCCCTACCTTAACCACAAAACAGCAAGTCTAAAAGCACTGTGGACGCGAGGCCTGATTTGTCTGTCTAGCAGCATTTGTCTGTCTGTCTGTGGTGTTAGTTTCTGGGAGGCAAGCCAGAGTAATTCCTTATCTATATCTCACCGTTACCGTGGGTACTAGCAGTGCTACCGTGGGATTGACAGTGTTACCATGGGAGCTGGCCAGGGTTGTCGTGGGAGCTGGCCAGGGTTGTCATGGGTGCAGGCCAGCGTTATCGTGGGAGCTGCCCAGGGTTGTCATGGGTGCAGGCCAGCGTTGTCGTGGGAGCTGGCCAGGGTTGTCGTGGGTGCGAGCCAGCGTTGTCGTGGGTGCTGGCCAGCTCCCACGACAATGCTGGCCAGCTCCCACGACAACCCTGGCCAGCTCCCACGACAACGTCGTGCGGGCCAGCATTGTCGTGGGAGCGGGCCAGCATTGTCGTGGGAGCGGGCCAGCGTTGTCGTGGGAGCGGGCCAGCGTTGTCGTGGGAGCTGGCCAGCGTTGTCGTGGGAGCTGGCCAGCGTTGTCGTGGATGGGAGCTGGTAGTGTGGAGGATGGGTGCTGGTAGTGTGGAGGATGGGTGCTGGTAGTGTGGAGGATGGGTGCTGGGCAGCGTTGTCGTGGGTGCTGGTAGTGTGGAGGATGGGTGCTGGTAGTGTGGAGGATGGGTGCTGGTAGTGTGGAGGATGGGTGCTGGTAGTGTGGAGGATGGGTGCTGGTAGTGTGGAGGATGGGTGCTGGTAGTGTGGAGGATGGGTGCTGGTAGTGTGGAGGATGGGTGCTGGTAGTGTGGAGGATGGGTGCTGGTAGTGTGGAGGATGAGAGCTGGTAGTGTGGAGGATGGGTGCTGGTAGTGTGGAGGATGGGTGCTGGTAGTGTGGAGGATGAGAGCTGGTAGTGTGGAGGATGGGAGCTGGTAGTGTGGAGGATGGGTGCTGGGCAGCGTTGTCGTGGGTGCTGGTAGTGTGGAGGATGGGTGCTGGTAGTGTGGAGGATGGGTGCTGGTAGTGTGGACGATGGGTGCTGGTAGTGTGGAGGATGGGTGCTGGTAGTGTGGAGGATGAGAGCTGGTAGTGTGGAGGATGGGTGCTGGTAGTGTGGAGGATGGGTGCTGGTAGTGTGGAGGATGGGTGCTGGTAGTGTGGAGGATGAGAGCTGGTTGTGTGGAGGATGGGAGCTGGTAGTGTGGAGGATGGGTGCTGGGCAGCGTTGTCGTGGGTGCTGGTAGTGTGGAGGATGGGTGCTGGTAGTGTGGAGGATGGGAGCTGGTCAGCGTTGTCGTGGGAGCTTTGAATGTTAATATTATGATGCACAACTCCACCTGGAAAATACCAACCCATGTTTTGGAAAATGGACACATAAACACACACACACACACACACAACACACACACACACCTGCCTAGTTTATCTGCTGTCTTCCTCTGTCCCTAAATAGTGGCCAGGCGGGGGACATGCAGCTTTCAATACAACCCATAAGTGACATTGACACGCAGCAGACACACTGCAGACACGCACAGCACTGTTGAGAACGCTGTGTAGCAATTATAGGGGCTAATGTTGCAACACCAACGTCTACCTGTCTGAGGCAACAGGTACAAACTGGTAGAGCATCTGATTAAGAACAACTTCCCTTGATGATGATATTCTCTTGTGGAATACTGGACTGAATCTGCAGGTATATAGACAAACCTCAGGGCTCAGTGGATTCCTGTCTGTAATAAAGGGTTAGCTCGTTGAGGACTGGGGAGGAGAGCCATACACTGTGTACAAAACATTAGGAACATTTTCCTAATATTTAGTTACTCCCCTTTTCGCCCTCAGAACAGCCTCAATTCATCTGGGTGTGGACTCTACAAGGTGTCAAAAGCATGTTGACCCCAACGCTTCCCACAGTTGTGTCAAGTTGTCTGGATGTCCTTTGGGTGGTGGACCATTCTTGATACACCTGATAAACTGTTGAGTGTGAAAAAACCCAGCAGCGGTGCAGTTCTTACACAAACCGGTGCTCCTGGTACCTACTAAAATACCCAGTTCAAAGGCACTCAAATGTTTTTTGTTTTGCCAATTCACCCTGTGAATGGCACACATACACAATCCATGTCTCGATTGTCTCAAGGCTTAAAAATCCTTCTTCAACCTGTGTCCTTCCCGTCATCTACACTGATTGAAGTGGATTTAACAAGTGATATCAATAAGGGATCATAGCTTTCACCTGGTCAGTCTTTGTCATGGCAGGTGTTCCTAATGTTTTGTCCAGTGTCAGCCACATAAAGAGCCAAATATCCATAAATACCTTGGCTACCATAGCCATATATATCTATCTTAGCCTGGAATCTAAACACACACCAGGTTAATGCAAACATCTGTTTCTTCTCTGAACCTGAGGACTTGGTATCACAGCTCCACAACACAGATAACAACCAGCTGTCCTCTCTCCTTCCAGACACCAAACATCCCTTTGTTTTATATACTGAACAACCAGCTGTCCTCTCTCCTTCCAGACACCAAACATCCCTTTGTTTTATATACTGAACAACCAGCTGTCCTCTCTCCTTCCAGACACCAAACATCCCTTTGTTTTATATACTGAACAACCAGCTGTCCACTCTCCTTCCAGACACCAAACATCCCTTTGTTTTATATACTGAACAACCAGCTGTCCACTCTCCTTCCAGACACCAAACATCCCTTTGTTTTATATACTGAACAACCAGCTGTCCACTCTCCTTCCAGACACCAAACATCCCTTTTTTTTATATACTGAACAACCAGCTGTCCACTCTCCTTCCAGACACCAAACATCCCTTTGTTTTATATACTGAACAACCAGCTGTCCACTCTCCTTCCAGACACCAAACATCCCTTTTTTTTATATACTGAACAACCAGCTGTCCTCTCTCCTTCCAGACACCAAACATCCCTTTTTTTATATACTGAACAACCAGCTGTCCACTCTCCTTCCAGACACCAAACATCCCTTTGTTTTATATACTGAACAACCAGCTGTCCACTCTCCTTCCAGACACCAAACATCCCTTTGTTTTATATACTGAACAACCAGCTGTCCACTCTCCTTCCAGACACCAAACATCCCTTTGTTTTATATACTGAACAAAAATAAAAAGCTTATTTCTCTCATTTTGTTCACACATTTGTTTACATTCCTGTCAGAGAGCATTTCTCCTTTGCCAAGATAATCCATCCACTTGACAGGTTTGGCATATCAAGAAGCTGATTAAACAGCATGATCATTACGCAGGTGCACCTTGTGCGGGGGACAATAAAAGACCACTATAAAACACAATGCCACGGATGTCTCAAGTTTTGATTGAGCAAGCAATTGGCACGCTGACTGCAGGAATGTCTACCAGAGCTGTTGCCAGAGAATTTAATGCTAATTGTTCTGCCATTAGTTATTTTGGTCATTTTGGAGAATTTGGCAGGACGTCCAACCGGCCTCAACTGCAGACCACGTGTAACAACGCCAGCCCAGGACCTCCACGTCCGGCTTCTTCACCTGCGGGATCGTTTGAGACCAGCCACCTGAACAGCTGATGAAACTGTGGGTTTACACAACCAAAGAATTTCTGTACAAACTGTCAGAAACTCATGGAACGTCTCATGGAAGCTTATCGTCCTCACCAGGGTCTTGACCTGACTGCAGTTTGTCATCGTAGCTGACTTCAATGGGCAAAGGGTCACCTTTGATAGCCACAGGAACACTGGAGAATAAGCTGTGACTCAGTAAATGTTTGCTGCTGCGTGTATATTTTTTGTTCAGTGTATAAATGATTTACTAACATTACTAGTTCAATGTGGTCAACTTGAGCTTGTATAATGTAGTAACACATACTGTCCACAATATATAATTATCTAATAGGTAAAAAAATAAATCAACATTTCAATTTCAGCTGATATCCCTAGAGAGCCATGTTTCCGTGAAACAGAGTTCGCTACAATCCCTGATGTCTCTCTGGAAGGAGATCCTCGCCCTGGGCTCATCTACTTTATTATCCAGAAACTGAACATTAGCAAGTAATATACTCGGAAGCTGTGCATGGTGTGCACGCCTCCTGAGTCGGACTAGAAGTCCACTCTGAATACTTCTTCTCCGACGGCAGTGTTTTGGAGCAGCCTCCAGAATAATGTACATTTCTCTGAGGGGTATGAACAAA
Organism: Oncorhynchus tshawytscha; assembly: GCF_018296145.1. Classification (NCBI taxonomy): domain Eukaryota; kingdom Metazoa; phylum Chordata; class Actinopteri; order Salmoniformes; family Salmonidae; genus Oncorhynchus; species Oncorhynchus tshawytscha. The sequence goes on along the minus strand of NC_056440.1, from coordinate 1,338,241 downwards.
GGATCAAATTTGGGAAAGTCGTATTCCTGGTGAAGGAAAAGCAGCCAACAAGTGCTCAGCATATGTGGGAACTCCTTCAAGACTGTTGGAAAAGCATTCCTCATGAAGCTGTTTGAGAGAATGCCACAACACATTTGTGGTTACTACATGATTCCATATGTGTTATTTCATTGTTTTGGTGTCTTCACTATTATTCTAAAATGTAGAAAATAGTAAAAAATAAAGAAAAACCCTGAAATTAGTAGGTGTCATAACTTTTGACTGGTACTGTATGTTAAACTGCAATCAAAATGTAAAGACCATTAGCCTGAAGAACAGTCCCTCTCCCATGTCTCTCTAAAGGCCACAGACTGTGTTACCTCCCAGATAAAATGTTCACGTTGTGTGCAAATTTTAAAGTTGTTAACGATTGTCAGACGTCTTGACTCATTCAGGGTGATGGGGTCCACTGTGCGGTCATAGGATTCGACAAGGTTATGGCAGTGTTAGAAATGTGTATCCTTTTATAGTGCGTAGAACTCTATTTAAACAAGAACCAGCTGACTGAAGTAGAGCTCTATTTAAACAACCAGCTGACAGGTGTAGAGCTCTATTTAAAAACAGACAACAACCAGCTGACTGAAGTAGAGCTCTATTTAAACAACCAGCTGACTGGATTATAGTTCTATTTAAAAACAGACAACAACCAGCTGACTGGTGTAGAGCTCTATTTAAAAACAGACAACAACCAGCTGACTGGTATAGAGCTCTATTTAAAAACAGACAACAACCACCTGACTGAAGTAGAGCTCTATTTAAACAACAACCAGCTGACTGGATTAGAGCTCTATTTAAAAACAGACAACAACCAGCTGACTGGTGTAGAGCTCTATTTATACAACAACCAGCTGGCTGAAGTAGAGCTCTATTTAAAAACAGACAACAACCAGCTGACTGGAGTAGAGCTCTATTTAAACAACCAGCTGACTGGAGTAGAGCTCTATTTAAAAACAGACAACAACCAGCTGACTGGAGTAGAGCTCTATTTAAACAACCAGCTGACTGGAGTAGAGCTCTATTTAAACAACCAGCTGACAGGAGTAGAGCTCTATTTAAAAACAGACAACAACCAGCTGACTGAAGTAGAGCTCTATTTAAACAACCAGCTGACTGGTGTAGAGCTCTATTTAAAAACAGACAACAACCAGCTGACTGGATTAGAGTTCTATTTAAAAACAGACAACAACCAGCTGACTGAAGTAGAGCTCTATTTTAAACAACCAGCTGACTGGATTAGAGTTCTATTTAAAAACAGACAACAACCAGCTGACTGAAGTAGAGCTCTATTTAAACAACCAGCTGACTGGATTAGAGCTCTATTTAAACTACTAGCTGACTGGAGTGGAGCTCTATTTGAACAACCAGCTGACTGGAGTGGAGCTCTATTTGAACAACCAGCTGACTGGATTAGAGCTCTATTTAAAAACAGACAACAACCAGCTGACTGGTGTAGAGCTCTATTTATACAACAACCAGCTGGCTGAAGTAGAGCTCTATTTAAAAACAGACAACAACCAGCTGACTGGAGTAGAGCTCTATTTAAAAACAGACAACAACCAGCTGGCTGAAGTAGAGCTCTATTTAAAAACAGACAACAACCAGCTGACTGGAGTAGAGCTCTATTTAAACAACCAGCTGACTGGAGTAGAGCTCTATTTAAACAACCAGCTGACAGGAGTAGAGCTCTATTTAAAAACAGACAACAACCAGCTGACTGAAGTAGAGCTCTATTTAAACAACCAGCTGACTGGAGTAGAGCTCTATTTAAAAACAGACAACAACCAGCTGACTGGTGTAGAGCTCTATTTAAAAACAGACAACAACCAGCTGACTGGAGTAGAGCTCTATTTAAAACAACCAGCTGACTGGATTAGAGTTCTATTTAAAAACAGACAACAACCAGCTGACTGAAGTAGAGCTCTATTTAAACAACCAGCTGACTGGATTAGAGCTCTATTTAAACTACTAGCTGACTGGAGTGGAGCTCTATTTGAACAACCAGCTGACTGGAGTGGAGCTCTATTTAAACTACCAGCTGACTGTTTCAGAGCTCTATTTGAACAACCAGCTGACTCAAAGGCTGTTTGTCTCTCCTCTCTACTTCCTTTCTGTCCTCCCCTCATCTTCTCCAGTTGCTCTTTTGAAACAAGTTGGAGGCTACAACCATTCCCAAAACAAAAGAGAACAAGCAACTTGATCCCTCTGACTGTTGGCTTCAGATAGGGAGAAACAGAATGCTGTCAGGGAGTGTTTTAGACAGGGGAGAGGGAGACCACTCTGACTGTTGGCTTCAGATAGGGAGAAACAGAATGCTGTCAGGGAGTGTTTTAGACAGGGGAGAGAGAGACCACTCTGACTGTTGGCTTCAGATAGGGAGAAACAGAATGCTGTCAGGGAGTGTTTTAGACAGGGGAGAGAGAGACCACTCTGACTGTTGGCTTCAGATAGGGAGAAACAGAATGCTGTCAGGGAGTGTTCTCTGACTGTGTTCCTCAGCGCGTGTGTTTACTCAGCAAGCATTAAACGTTTACTATGCAGAAATTGCTCCTCCATTTCCTGGTTGCTAGAACTCTCTAATAGTTTGCCTAATTTCAGTTGATGTGAAAAAATAGTGTCATGTAAAGAATCAATGTACCTTCTAAACCACTGTGAAATATGTTTTCCATTACCAGAAATATTGTTGTTTCAGCTGTTTGAAGCTGGTGTACAAAACCGAAAGTAAAAGACACAAAACCTAAGAAAGGGAAGCATAGAAAAAGCACACAGAACCGATCTACCTATTCTTAGACAGGCTTTCATTGAGAATTACAGATCTATAATTCACATTTCTATGAGTTAAATATTGCCACTTGTTGCATTTCTACACATTTTGCCACAGGGCAAAGATAAACATGAAATGCTATTCTACTGTGATATATGCTAGATGGGCCAGCTGCTCTGGGTAGTATCAGAGAGAGGGGGTTTCTACCAGCTGATGCTACAGGTATGCACCAAATACGTGGTGAGAGAGATTGACCTAAACATCATCAATTTTATAGCGATTTGTATTGAACATTTAGTTTTTTAGAGGCAAAAATATGTCTGTTTTGAGTATCTGTTGTCAACTCCATCACTAATGGCTTACCCTTTTTAATATTCTTCAAATATATATTAATCACTGGTCTGCAACATACAGAATTATCATGTTAGTTTGTGCATAATGCTTTAATAGATTAAATAACACATACAAAGACAAATGTTCAAAATAATCTGCGGGACTAAAATATATTTTCATCCAGAAGTTTCTCTGACCACCTCACACCTGCGTGCAGCATGTCGGGTCCCGCAGGTCACGCCAGTTGCCCACGGGAATGCAGCTCTCTACAGTCAGGCAAACAGTGGTTAATGAATGAATGAGGAAGGAGAGATTAAAATACGGTCTTACAGTTGAGTCCGTTTCATCGTGTACTTGAATGTCAGTTCCTCTCAGAGCATATTGACATGCAGGCCTCTCCCTAGTCTCCTCCCTTGTCTCTTCTAAAATCTGGTCTCTGCCTGCAGCTTCTGGGGAACCAACTGCTGCTCCTATTAACACGAGAAAGGCCTGTACAGTTGAAGTCGGAAGTTTACATACACTTTAGCCAATTACATTTAAACTCAGTTTTTCACAATTCCTGACATTTAATCCCTTTAAAAAGTCCCTGTTTTAGGTCAGTTAAGATCACCACTTTATTTTAAGAATGTGAAATGTCAGAATAATAGTAGAGACAATGATTTATTTCAGCTTTTTATTTCTTTCATCACATTCCCAGTGGGTCAGAAGTTTACATACACTCAATTAGTATTTGGTAGCATTGCCTTTAAATTGTTTAACTTGGGTCAAATATTTCGGGTAGCTTTCCACAAGCTTCCCACAATCAGTTGGGTGAATTTTGGCCCATTCCTCCTGACAGAGCTGCTGTAACTGAGTCAGGTTTGTAGGCCTCCTTGCTCGCATATACTTTTTCAGTTCTGCCCACATATTTTCTATAGGATTGAGGTCAGGGCTTTGTGATGGCCACTCCAATACCTTGACTTTGTTGTCCTTAAGCCACTTTGCCACAACTCTGGAAGTATGCTTGGGGTCATTGTTCATGTGGAAGACCCATTTGCGACCAAGCTTTAACTTCCTGACTGATGTCTTGATGTTGCCTCAATATATTCACATAATTTTCCTCCCTCATGATGCCAGCTATTTTGTGAAGTGCACCAGCACCCTCACATCAGGACTGGACGCTGTGCCGGCGCAGAAGAAGGCTCCGGCCATGGAGCTGTAGGTTCCGGACCGTTGACCGTCGCTGTAGGTTCCGGACCGTTGACCGTCGCTGTAGGTTCCGGACCGCGGACCGTCGCTGTAGGTTCCGGACCGCGGACCGTCGCTGTAGGTTCCGGACCGCGGACCGTCGCTGGAGGTTGCGGACCGCGGACCGTCGCTGGAAGTTGCGGACCGCGGACCGTCGCTGGAGGTTGCGGACCGCGGACCGTCGCTGGAGGTTGCGGACCGCGGACCGTCGCTGGAGGTTGCGGACCGCGGACCGTCGCTGGAGGTTGCGGACCGCGGACCGTCGCTGGAGGTTGCGGACCGCGGACCGTCGCTGGAGGTTGCGGACCGCGGACCGTCGCTGGAGGTTGCGGACCGCGGACCGTCGCTGGAGGTTGCGGACCGCGGACCGTCGCTGGAGGTTGCGGACCGCGGACCGTCGCCGGACTAGTTCCTCCTTCAACTCCCTCACGGTCTCTGGCTCATTCCTCGGCTCCGCTGACCACCCCGTGTGACCATCCCGTGTGACCCCCCCCCCCAAAAATGTTGGGCTGTCTTTTGGGCTTTCTACCTGGCCGCGAACCCCAGTGTTGTCGCTGTCCTCCCTTCTCTCCCGTCGTCTGACTCCACGGCAGGCTTTCATGTCTTGCCAAGTGTCATGGTAATTTCCTGTATTACTAATTGATGAGAGTTATAAACCACACACCAGTCAGAGTTATATTTAAACTTCATCTTTAATTATACACTGCTCAAAAAAATAAAGGGAACACTAAAATAACACATCCTAGATCTGAATGAATGAAATATTCTTATTAAATACTTTTTTCTTTACATAGTTGAATGTGCTGACAACAAAATCACACAGAAATTATCAATGGAAATCAAATTTATCAATTCATGGAGCTCTGGATTTGGAGTCACACTCAAAATTAAAGTGGAAAACCACACTACAGGCTGATCCCACTCTGATGTAATGTCCTTAAAACAAGTCAAAATGAGGCTCAGTAGTGTGTGTGGCCTCCACGTGCCTGTATGACCTCCCTACAACACCTGGGTATGCTCCTGATGAGGTGGGTGATGGTCTCCTGAGGGATCTCCTCCCAGACCTGGACTAAAGCATCCGCCAACTCCTGGACAGTCCGTTGGTGGACGGAGCGAGACATGATGTCCCAGATGTGCTCAATTAGATTTAGGTCTGGGGAACGGGCGGGCCAGTCCATAGCATCAATGACTTCCTCTTGCAGGAACTGCTGACACACTCCAGCCACATGAGGTCTAGCATTGTCTTGCATTAGGAGGAACCCAGGGCCAACTGCACCAGCATATGGTCTCACAAGGGGTCTGAGGATCTCATCTCGGTACCTAATGGCAGTCAGGCTACCTCTGGCGAGCACATGGAGGGCTGTGCGGCCCCCAAAGAAATGCCACCCCACACCATGACTGACCCACCACCAATCCAGTCATGCTGGAGGATGTTGCAGGCAGCAGAATGTTCTCCACGGCGTCTCCAGACTTTGTCACATGTGCTCAGTGTGAACCTGCTTTCATCTGTGAAGAGCACAGGGCGCCAGTGGTGAATTTGCCAACCTTGGTGTTCTCTGGCAAATGCGAAACGTCCTGCACGGTGTTGGGCTGTAAGCACAACTCCCACCTGTGGACGTCGGGCTCTCATACCACCCTCATGGAGTCTGTTTCTGACCGTTTGAGTAGACAAATGCACATTTGTGGCCTGCTGGAGATCATTTTGCAGGGCTCTGGCAGTGCTCCTCCTGCTCCTCCTTGCACAAAGGCGGAGGTAGCGGTCCTGCTGCTGGGCTGTTGCCCTCCAACGGCCTCCTCCACGTCTCCTGATGTACTGGCCTGTCTCCTGGTAGCATCTCCATGCTCTGGACACTACGCTGACAGACACAGCAAACCTGACTGAACAGTAGTCCAGGTGTGACAAAACTAGGGCCTGTAGGACCTGCCTTGTAGATAGTGTTGTTAAGAAGGTAGAAACTAGGGCCTGTAGGACCTGCCATGTTGATAGTGCTGATAAGAAGGTAGAAACTAGGGCCTGTAGGACCTGCCTTGTTGATAGTGTTGTTAAGAAGGTAGAAACTAGGGCCTGTAGGACCTGCCTTGTTGATAGTGTTGTTAAGAAGGTAGAAACTAGGGCCTGTAGGACCTGCCTTGTTGATAGTGTTGTTAAGAAGGTAGAAACTAGGGCCTGTAGGACCTGCCTTGTTGATAGTGTTGTTAAGAAGGTAGAAACTAGGGCCTGTAGGACCTGCCTTGTTAATAGTGCTGTTAAGAAGGCAGAGCGGCTCTTTATTATGGACAGACTTCTCCCCATCTTAGCTACTGTTGTATCGATATGTTTTGACCATGACAGTCACCTCAACTTGCTCACTCTCCACATTATTAAATTCAAGATTTAGTTGAGGTTTAGGGCTAGGTGAAAGATTTGTCCCAAATACAATGCTTTTATTTTTTTTAAATATTTGGTACTAACTTATTCATTGCCACCTATTCTGAAACTGTAGTAGCTGATGTGTATATTGTTGCATTTTATTCATTTTATTTAACCTTTATTTATTAACTAGGCAAGTCAGTTAAGAACAAATTCTTATTTACAATGACTGCCTACCCCGACCAACACCGGACGACTCTGGGCCAATTGTGCGCCGCCCTTTGGGACTCCCAATCACGGCCAGTTGTGATACAGCCGAACCAGGGTGTCTGTAGTGACACCTCAAGCGCTGAGATGCAGTTCCTTAGAACGCTGCGTCACTCAGTATCCCCTATCAGCAAACATAGACACACTGGCTTTACTCCGAGCCAGTGGCAGGTCGTTAGTAAAGATCGAAACAAGTAAGGGGCTTAGTCAGCTGCCCTGGGAAATGCCTGACTCTGCCTGGACTATGTTGGAGAGGCTTCCATAAAAAACACCCTCTGTGTTCTGTAAGACGGATAACTCTCCATCCACAATATAGCAGGGCATGTAAAGCCATAACACTCATTTTTCCAGCAGCAGGTTGTGATGTCAAAAGCTGCACTGAAGTCTAACAAAACAGCTCCCACAATATTCTTATTATTAGTTTTGTTCAGCCAATCAGTCATTTTTGGAAGTGCTATGACCTTCCCTATAAGTGAGGTGATAAATCATTGAATCTGGTGATACTATAACTAAGACTATAGCTGAGCTGAGACTATAGCTGAGCTGAGACTATAGCTGAGCTGAGACTATAGCTGTGCTGAGACTATAGCTGAGCTAAGACTATAGCTGAGCTGAGACTATAGCTGAGCTGAGACTATAGCTGTGCTGAGACTATAGCTGAGCTAAGACTATAGCTGAGCTGAGACTATAACTAAGACTATAGCTGAGCTGAGACTATAGCTGAGCTGAGACTATAACTAAAACTATAGCTGAGCTGAGACTATAGCTGAGCTGAGACTATAGCTGAGCTGAGACTATAGTTGAGCTGAGACTATAACTGAGACTATAACAGAGCTGAGGCTATAACAGAGCTGAGACTATAACTGAGACTAACTGAGACTATAACAGAGCTGAGACTATAACTGAGCTGAGACCATAGCTGAGACTATAACTGAGACTATAACAGAGCTGAGACTATAACTGAGACTATAACTGAGCTGAGACCATAGCTGAGACTATAACTGAGACTATAACAGAGCTGAGACTATAACTGAGCTGAGACCATAGCTGAGACTATAACTGAGACTATAACAGAGCTGAGACTATAACTGAGACTATAACTGAGCTGAGACCATAGCTGAGACTATAACTGAGACTATAACAGAGCTGAGACTATAACTGAGCTGAGACCATAGCTGAGACTATAACTGAGACTTACTGAGACTATAACAGAGCTGAGACTATAACTGAGCTGAGACTATAACTGAGCTGAGACCATAGCTGAGACTATAACTGAGACTTACTGAGACTATAACAGAGCTGAGACTATAACAGAGCTGAGACTATAACTGAGCTGAGACTATAACTGAGCTGAGACCATAGCTGAGACTATAACTGAGACTTACTGAGACTATAGCTGAGCTGAGACTATAGCTGAGCTGAGACTATAGCTGAGCTGAGACTATAGCTGAGCTGAGACCATAGCTGAGCTGAGACTATAACAGAGCTGAGACTATAACAGAGCTGAGACTATAACTGAGCTGAGACCATAGCTGAGACTATAGCTGAGCTGAGACTATAACTGAGACTAACTGAGACTATAACAGAGCTGAGACTATAACTGAGCTGAGACCATAGCTGAGACTATAACTGAGATTATAACAGAGCTGAGACTATAACTGAGACTATAACAGAGCTGAGACTATAACTGAGCTGAGACAATAGCTGAGACTATAACTGAGACTATAACAGAGCTGAGACTATAGCTGAGCTGAGACTAACTGAGACTATAACAGAGCTGAGACTATAACTGAGCTGAGACCATAGCTGAGACTATAACTGAGACTTACTGAGACTATAACAGAGCTGAGACTATAACTGAGCTGAGACCATAGCTGAGACTATAGCTGAGCTGAGACCATAGCTGAGACTATAGCTGAGCTGAGACTATAACTCAGCTGAGCTGAGCTGAGACTATAGCTGAGCTGAGACTATAACTGAGACTAAATGAGACTATAACAGAGCTGAGACTATAACAGAGCTGAGACTATAACTGAGACTATAACAGAGCTGAGGCTATAACGGAGCTGAGACTATAACTGAGACTAACTGAGACTATAACAGAGCTGAGACTATAACTGAGCTGAGGCTATAACGGAGCTGAGACTATACCTGAGACTAACTGAGACTATAACAGAGCTGAGGCTATAACTGAGACTAACTGAGACTATAACAGAGCTGAGACTATAACTGAGACTTACTGAGACTATAACAGAGCTGAGACTATAACTGAGCTGAGACCATAGCTGAGACTATAACTGAGACTTACTGAGCTCAGACTAATGTCATGGTGAACAGTATGTTTCTACCTGTCTAACTCTATGACCATCTCCTCTCCCCTTGTCCTGCAGTGGTCAGTTTGCGGTGGTAAAGAAATGTCGTGAACGTAGCTCTGGCCTGGAGTATGCCGCTAAGTTTATCCGTAAGCGACGGAGCAAGTCGAGCCGGCGTGGCGTGACCCGGGAAGACATCGAGAGGGAGGTCAGCATTCTGAAGGAGATTCAACACCCTAACACCATCACGCTACACGACGTGTTCGAGAACAAGACTGATGTCATCCTCATACTAGAACTGTGAGTACCCTGACCCCTCTGACGCCCAACAACCCCTGACCAGACTGGTTACAGATCAAGGTTGAGGCCATAGTTAGGGGTGCTTTCTCATCAGAACCAGTTTGTGAACTAGTGTTATGGTTGGGGCTGCTTTAACCTGGACTCTCTGGCTTGAAGAATCCATTACAGGTCAAAGATAAGCACTGTGAATGATGTTACCACATCAGTACCACTACAATACGCTGTGCCAAAGACCAATGGAAGGTGGTGTTTCTACCAGGGCTTCTACCAAGAGAATCTCTTGAGAAAGTGTGTGTAACTTGTTATCTTTGACACTGTTATACAAGTAGACAGTATTTCAACCATATAATGCACCCAAGACCAACTGAAGTCTTATCAGAAACGTGTTTCATCGTTTTCGCAGCTTTTCCTTTCCTTAAAACGGGTCAAACTGATGCCATTGATCCTGTGCAACATGTCCCAATCTTTCCAATGTTTTGGAGTTATTGCATTTTCTCCCCGGTCCCTAAATCAAACCGACAACTTTACTGATGGTAACTAGATTATTCATGCTCATTCTATCGATGTAAGACAGACACTCCTTGAGTATCCCAAATAATAACGGGATATTGGTGTGCATATAAAGGTGCTCAGTGAAATATAATAACTTTGTTGTCCTTGATCATTCATTTTAAGTTTGTCCTGAAAATCAGTTTTTTCATCAGTATTTTATATGCATGTTTTATAATATGTATATTTGTATAGACTACACCTAATATAGAATAGAAAAGGCCTTTTGAATTTCTTTGAATTCAATTCTATTTCCTTTCATTCAAATTAGAATTGCAATTCTGTATGCTGTTTGCTACTTCAAGAATTTAATTGGAATTGATGAGGCATTTTATATTCTGAATTGAGCACTACCCTGTTTTATAAATCCTGACAGTCCCTATATCCAGTCCCTATATCCAGTCCCTATATCCAGTCCCTATACCCAGTCCCTATACCCAGTCCCTATACCCAGTCCCTATACCCAGTCCCTATACCCAGTCCCTATATCCAGTCTGTTCCAGCGTAAAACAAAAAAAACAGGTTGTTTTGGCAACTTGTGGTCAAGTGACTGAACGCTGTGTTGTGATTGGCTGAGTGTGTTATTATCCTGTCACAGCTTCCTCTGCAGTTGGCTGCTACATCCTGTTCCCTGTTTCCATCCTCAGAGGAAATACATAAACAAGGGATTTTTTTTTAGGGGGGAAAACGTCAACAATGTAGTCATTACAGTGATCTGCCACCAGTCACCAGTCTGAGAGCACCATGTCGTCATCCCAAATGGAGCCCTAGGTCCTTTTTGACCAGGACCCAAGTAGTGCCACTTCACTGAAACATTACTCATGTTTTATAAAAAGGCTATATATGTGCCTACATAAACTGTGCCAAAGGTAATATATTCCAGTGTACACTCTGGTGAAGGGTTGTCTTCATGGCCTCCATCTCTTTAGACTCTGGTGGAGGGTTGTCTTCATGGCCTCCATCTCTCTAGACTCTGGTGAAGGGTTGTCTTCATGGCCTCCATCTCTTTAGACTCTGGTGGAGGGTTGTCTTCATGGTCTCCATCTCTTTAGACTCTGGTGAAGGGTTGTCTTCATGGCCTCCATCTCTCTAGACTCTGGTGAAGGGTTGTCTTCATGGCCTCCATCTCTTTAGACTCTGGTGGAGGGTTGTCTTCATGGTCTCCATCTCTTTAGACTCTGGTGGAGGGTTGTCTTCATGGCCTCCATCTCTTTAGACTCTGGTGGAGGGTTGTCTTCATGGCCTCCATCTCTTTAGACTCTGGTGAAGGGTTGTCTTCATGGTCTCCATCTCTTTAGACTCTGGTGGAGGGTTGTCTTCATGGCCTCCATCTGTCTAGACTCTGGTGAAGGGTTGTCCTCACGGCCTCCATCTCTTTAGACTCTGGTGAAGGGTTGTCCTCACGGCCTCCATCTCTTTAGACTCTGGTGGAGGGTTGTCTTCATGGCCTCCATCTGTCTAGACTCTGGTGAAGGGTTGTCTTCATGGCCTCCATCTCTTTAGACTCTGGTGGAGGGTTGTCTTCATGGCCTCCATCTGTCTAGACTCTGGTGAAGGGTTGTCCTCACGGCCTCCATCTGTCTAGACTCTGAAGGGTTGTCTTCATGGCCTCCATCTGTCTAGACTCTGGTGGAGGGTTGTCTTCATGGCCTCCATCTGTCTAGACTCTGGTGGAGGGTTGTCTTCATGGCCTCCATCTGTCTAGACTCTGAAGGGTTGTCTTCATGGCCTCCATCTCTTTAGACTCTGGTGGAGGGTTGTCTTCATGGCCTCCATCTGTCTAGACTCTGGTGAAGGGTTGTCTTCATGGCCTCCATCTCTTTAGACTCTGGTGGAGGGTTGTCTTCATGGCCTCCATCTCTTTAGATTCTGGTGAAGGGTTGTCTTCATGGCCTCCATCTCTTTAGACTCTGGTGAAGGGTTGTCTTCATGGCCTCCATCTCTTTAGACTCTGGTGAAGGGTTGTCTTCATGGCCTCCATCTCTTTAGACTCTGGTGAAGGGTTGTCCTCACGGCCTCCATCTGTCTAGACTCTGGTGAAGGGATGTCTTCATGGCCTCCATCTCTTTAGACTCTGGTGAAGGGTTGTCTGGTGAAGGGTTGTCTGGTGAAGGGTTGTCTGGTTGTCTGGTGAAGGGATGTCTGGTGAAGGGTTGTCTGGTGAAGGGTTGTCTGGTGAAGGGTTGTCTGGTTGTCTGGTGAAGGGTTGTCTGGTGAAGGGTTGTCTGGTTGTCTGGTGAAGGGTTGTCTGGTGAAGGGTTGTCTGGTTGTCTGGTGAAGGGTTGTCTGGTGAAGGGTTGCCTGGTGACGGGTTGTTTGGTGAAGGGTTGTCTGGTGAAGGGTTGTCTGGTGAAGGGTTGTACTTCTGCTCTCACCTCCTCGCGAGGAAAAGGACTAGCGGTCCGGTAGTCATGGCCACGATGACGCTGTCTCCGGTGTCACTGCAAGCTGTGCTAGTTTTGTCACTTGCCTCCTTCATGGCACTGATGTGTTGTTACCCACTCGTTGGTATTGGCTGAAGTAAGCCTTAGGTTGATAGAAGTGCCTGCTGTTAGCTTATTGTATCTACATTAGGTATTGTCTAAGATCTCCTCTCCTCCTCCTCTCCTCTAGGGTGGCTGGTGGAGAACTGTTTAATTTGCTAGCAGAGAAGGAGTCCCTAACAGAAGAGGAGGCTACTGAGTTCCTCAAACAGATTCTGGACGGAGTCCACTACCTGCACTCCAAACACATTGCACACTTTGACCTCAAGGTACACACACACACTTTGACCTCAAGGTACACACACACACACTTTGACCTCAAGGTACACATACACACACACACACAGCTACAAGGGCCACTCCAGTGATGTGTTCTGTCCTCTCCACTCTGCACTGAAACCAGACACAACTAATCAATGGCAGAGCTTTTATCACACTCTGGCCTGTCTCCAGCCGGAACATCCGTCATCACCGTCACTCACCGGTTGTTAGTTGGTGGACGACATCAGGGTTCTGATCAGTTCAATTCCAAATCAGTGTTGTAAAATGTCCCATTTGTTTTAGTGTGATCATTTTAACATGCTTCCCCAAAAACTCAAGAATGAACATGGTCTACACTA